>NC_058132.1:558893299-558913206 GCF_016433145.1 Gracilinanus agilis | reverse complement strand
ATATATATATATATATATATATCTCCCTCCATTTTTATGAAGACTCTTGAGCAGTGGAGTGCCATGATCTGATCAGTCCTTCAGGAAGACTTTTTTTTGGCAGCTCTGTGAAGGATAGATTAGGAAGGAGAAGAAGCTAGAAGCTGTGAAATCAATCAGGAGGCTATTGCCACAGTCTAGACAAAAGCTGATAAGGTCTTTAACTGGTATTACAAGATCAAGGAAGAGTCTGAGCAAAGTCCCAAAGCCAATGCTTCATAGGACTTTAGATGGTGTATAAGGATAAGAAGATAATCCCTAGATTAATTGTTAGTTACTTTTCAGTAGCTGGAGGAGAAAGTTTGTTGGAACCAGCTAACACTAAATAAATGGCCTAAAGTATCTTTATGTTATATTAACTATCGTATCATATCTATAGTCTCACTTCCACTGTAAGTAAATTATAAATGGTTTCCCCATAAAATCTTCATAAAAGATAACTTTGCTGTTATTCAGGCATTTTCAGTCATCTCTGATTCTTCATGGCTCGATTTGGGGTTTTCTTTTCAGAGATACTGGAGTGGTTTGCCATTTCCTTCTCCAGTTCATTTTACACATGAGGAAACTGAGGCAAACAAGGTTAAGTAACTTGCCTAGGGCCACACAGCTAATCAGTGACTGAAACCAGATTTGAATTCAGGAAAATGAGTCTTCCTAACTACAGGTCCAGTAAACTATCTATTATAACACCTAGTTACAAACATGTAATGGTTACATTTGTCAACAACATATAATCACTATGAAACCAATGAAAGTAATTTAAAAACCTGATTAAGCTGGTAATTTCCATATTCATTACTGAAAAGAGAGTCTGCCCATTGAGTTTTCCATCTAACACATGCAGCTACTTAAGTTACCTTGAAACGGTCTGACAGCTACCAGTGTAGTATTTAAATTGAAATGGAAACCCTCAGAGAAGTTGAAAGGTTAATTATTTATTTATTCTTCTCTATTCTCTTAAACTAGGCCCTGAAATTTTCTTCCTTATTTTGGTAGGGAAAACTGCTGCCAAAAATAAAACTTTTTAAAAAGGAGAAAAGAATATTATTCTGAGCACTACAAACACATCATCATTCTCTTCTCAGAACTCTAAATAACTGTTATTTACTAGATCACTCCTCTGCACGTGAGCATATGCTGACCTTTAATGATAATGCTAATCACTCACATTAATGATGATTAGTTTACAAAGCACTCCACTCAAAGAACTTCATGTGGTAGATAGTACAACTATCATTATCACCATTTTCTTTTTGAGGAAACTGAGGCTCAGAGTTTTGACTTTTTTATTATCATTTATTAAGTGTCAGAACAGGAATTCAAACCCAAGGCTTCTGACTTCAAGTCTTATGCTATGCTCTTATCACAACATCCTATTATTTATCTTTTAATATCTATCTATGCTTTATCTTCTCAATCCAAATGTAAGCAACTATGACTTTAAGTGGCATCTTCAAACATGATACAACTTCTTTAGGTACCAGAGGGACATACAGTTAGATGGGTTTGGAACTGGTTGGATGACTAAATCCAAAAAGCCAAAGAAGGATCAAGCCAACTCCCAAATCCATGAAATAGAACGATCCCAAGGCAGAGTGGAATGTTCTAGGAATGCTTCAAAGGATCACAGGTTTAGAAGCCATCTTACAGGCCATCTAGTCCATTCCTTGGTCCTGTGTAGTTCAACATTGTTCTCAGTGACTTGATAAGACAAAAGAAATGTCTATCAAATTTGTAGGTGGTATAAAACTTGAAGGAATTTCTAATACATTGGGTGAGGGAGTCAGAATCCTGAAAGCTCCTCACACAGGGCCAAAACAATGGGCCAACTAGAACAAGATGAAATTTAATTGTGATAAATATTAAGTTCTATATCAAGGTTCAAAAATCACCTTTGATGGGGCAGCTGGGTAGCTCAGTGGAGTGAGAGTCAGGCCTAGAGACAGGAGGTCCTAGGTTCAAACCCGGCCTCAGCAACTTCCCAGCTGTGTGACCCTGGGCAAGTCACTTGACCCCCATTGCCCACCCTTACCAATCTTCCACCTATGGGACAATACACCGAAGTACAAGGGTTTATAAAAAAAAAATAAATAAATCACCTTTGAAAATACAGGTGGGAGGGCAGCAAGATGGCTTAGTAGATAGAGAACCAAGCATGGAGACAAGAGGTCCCGAGTTCAAATACGACTTCAGACGATTCTTAGATTTGTGACCTTGGGCAAGTCACTTAACCCCTCATTGTCTGTCCCTTCAGCTCTTCTGCCTTAGAATCAATATTTAGTATTGAATCTAGGACAGAAGGTAAGGGTTTTAAAAATACAAGTTGGAGAAGGCATGATAAGATAAAGGTTTTTGTGAAAATATATATAAGCAATGTCAGACACAGCCACTGCATTGTTTTTGATTAAATGTTTTGGTTAAAAGGAAACATTCAACTGGGAGAGAGGACTTGTAGGAGGCAGAATTTCCAGAAATGGCTGTGATCAAAAACCAAAGGATATTAATAGGAAATAAATCATTCTTAAAGATCTAGTAGGGGGGCAGCTGGATGGCTCAGTGGATTGAGAGCCAGGCCTAGAGACAGGAGGTCCTAGGTTCAAATCCAGCCTCAGACACTTCCCAGCTGTGTGACCCTGGGCAAGTCACTTAACCCCCACTGCCTAGCCCTATAACAAATTAAAAAAAAATAATATAGAAGGATATATATAAAAGATATTAGGGTTTAAAAAATTTTTAAAAAAAGATCTAGTATTTGGACTGCAAGCTCATTGTGAGGCAAGAATATGGCATGGCAGGCAAAAAAGCTCCTCGTGATATCTTAGAATATTGGAGGTCATAATTCCACTTTATGTTGTCCTGGTCAGACCACATCTGTAAGGCTGTGTTCTAATATGGGCACCACAGGTTTTAGGAAATCTAAAAAAGTAGTGAATGTCCAGAAAAAAGAGCCCAGGACGGTAAAAGGTCTAGAGAACTGATTGCAGATCAGGTGATGGAACAAGAGATATTCAGAGCAGGGAAGAGAAAGCACAAGGGTAAAGTGATAGCTGTCTTCAAGTATCTGAAGGGCTGTCAAAGGAACAAGGATTAGATTTGCTCTTTTTGGTCACAGAGGTGGAACAAAAAGTAAATGGAGATCATAGCAAAGAAACAATTTAGGTTTCATGCAAGAAAAAAATTAGAGCTATCCAAAAGGGCAATGGGTTGCCTTGGGAGGTAATGGATTACCTAATATCTAGATAACAGAGTGCTAGAGTCAGAAAAACACGAGTTCAAATCCAACCACAAAAGCTTCCTAGGCAAAGCAATTTATTCTTTGTTTGCTTCAGCTTTCTAAACTGTAAAACGAGGATGAGAATAGCACCTACATCTCAGAGTTGTTGTGAGGATCAAATGAGATGTTTGGAAACAGCATCTGGCACCTAGTGGATGCTATAAAAATGCTTTTTTTCCCCTAATGGATTCCCCCTCATTATGGATTCCCCCTCAATAGAGGTTTTCAAGAAACAAATCAACAAGAATTTATTAAGCACCTACTATTTGCTTAAGCGCCTATTATGGATACAAAGAAAAGCAAAAGCAGTGCCTGTCTCAAAGAGCTCATGTGATCTAATAAAGGAGGTAACATGTTAAAAACTATATACAAGCAAAAGCTATGCAGACTGACGAACTGGAAATAATCTTAGAGGGAAGTCACAAAAATTATGAGGTCAGGGGAAAAAGGCTGATTGTAGCAGATGAGACTTTTGCTGAGACTTGAAGGAAGTCGGGGCAGCCAGGAGGCAGAGGTGAGGAAGAGATTCCCAGGCTGAAAGTTCACTTGTTCTTGGTCAGGCATGGGTTGGATAGGGTGACTTCTGAGGCCTCTTCCAGCTCTTGAAGTCTGTGATTCTCATGGCCATAACTAAGCTTGTTATAATCTCCCAAATCAAAGAAAAAACATATTTCAATGATGAAATATAATGAATCGTCTCTTCTCTTTGCCTCAAACCTATAAATCATTTCAAACATAAAAATCTGGCTTAATTTACATGTACTACCCTTTTTTAAGAAGCAAATATAAATAAGCCTACATTCTATAGTCTACTATGACTACATAGAAAATTATAATCTCAAAAAAAGCAATACAACAGCATAAATCCATCTTACACATTCATGTCCAGAGTGTCATATAAACTTTAGAGTTTTAAAAGTTTTTAAATTAAATGGACACTTCTAGAACATTGCATATTTGTATGTCTTTCTTTTTGGAGAAGCAAAAATAATTCTGGATCTAATTTTTTGGTCCAGTTTGATCCGCATGTAGATAAAATAATAAATATAGATAAGTAATAAATATTAAGCAAGTGCATATATTTTTCTGTATCTATGTAATCACAGACAAATGTTCATGAATACGTTTTTAAGCTCATAATATGTGTAGGTCTTTTTGGTCAAATATATAAACTTTTTTTAATCTTTAGGGTGCCACATATTTAATTACTGAGTTACTATGCACTTTGTTTACAACCTGTGTTAAAATTTACCTACTATTTGGAGCCATCTATGCCTTGCCCAGCTATAATCCTTGCTCAGTTATAGACCAGAGCCTAACTACTTGCTAGGCACTTAGCTAAAAGCTGAGAATACCAAAAGAAACAAAAAAGAGCCCCTGCCTGTCCTCAAAGAGCTTACAAGCCAATGACCTAGTTTATAAACTAAACCTAGTACACTGTGGATTAGTTCATCAAATCAATAAGCATTTATTAAACACCTGCTATGTGCCAGGGACTGTGCTAGGGACTAGCTTGTTATCTGGTCAAATTTTCTCCTTTTATCATTCAGATGTCTAATGGGATTGAGGTCAGATCAAGAAGAATAGAAGCTGAGGAAAGGATGGAAAATGGAGCTGAGATTCTAAAAAGGCTTGGGCATCATTATGCAAAACTGAGAGAATCTCTACTGCCTCAGACAAGGTGCATCTAACGCAGACCTACATGACACCAGATGGGGAGGCTCTAATTAGAGTACTTTATTTCTGCAACGCTTCTTACTCATTTGTAGCCTTCTCTTTTAGCCTTGGAGCCAGCACCTATTCTGGCTCATTTCCTTCTCCCATAATTTCACTTTGTCATTGTCTCCCTTTCACCAAAGTGCTACTCCAGGACTTTATCATGGGATAGAGGTGACCCTGGGTTCTTGAAGGCTGTGCCAACAGAACACAAGCTTTGGCAGATCTTAACAAGCTGGAAAGGCTTCAGGGATGGTCTGGTGTCAAAATGTGTCTGCAGACTTCAGAGTAGCCTAGCAAAAGTCAGAAAGGCTCATTACAAGCAGTCCAGCCACCAAGTGATACCTGGGGGAAGGAGAGGAGGTAGAAGAACCACAGCAATTCATAAGACTATCTACTACATGTATACTGATAAGAGTTCTTTTGAAGTCAGAGACTGCTCTTTTTAATAATGTTGAAGAATCAATGTTTTAAATTATACATTAGAGTTTCTCTGAAGTATTTCTTTTTGAAAGTCTCTTTTTCATCTGAGGTCCATCTCTGAATCCTGGTGTCACCTCTTTTTCAGCATAAGAAAACTACAATAAAACATGAGCCCATGAAATGAAAGATCCAAAACTTCATTACTAAAGATAATCAGATATATATAGTTATTTGGAGTTGCCTAGTTGTAGAAAGTGTTTTTTAAACTGTCTGAAGCAACTTAGTCACAAGGTAGGGTCTGGGCTATAACTCAACAAGGACTATGGCTGAGCAATGCATAGATGGCCCAAAATAGTAGGTAAATTTCAACACTGATTCAGTTTAGGCAATGGGGTACATAGTAATTCAGTAAGTAAATATGTGGCACACTACAGAGAAAAACAAATTTATATGCCTCACCAAAGAGACCATCATATATTTTAAACTTAAAAACTTATTCATTTAACATTTGGCTGTGATTACACGGATATAGAAAAATGTATGTACTTGTTTGATATTTATTACTTATCTATATTTATGACTTCATCTGCATGCTGATCAAACTGAACCAAAAGAAACTAGCTCCAGAAATAGCAATCTTACAATACACACTAGAAAACTGAAAGATTAGATTAAGTTCTATGACCAATTTATAGGAACCAAAAATGTCTTTTACCCCTTGTTTCCCCAGAGAGTAAACACTTAATAAATGCTTGCTAACTGGTTAGAATTATTATATCCATTTTACTCTTGAGGGAATTATGGCAAATAGAGGTTGAGGGACCAGAATCCACTGTGCCAACTAACTGCCTAAAACAAAGTCTCAACAACAATTATTGCAACTCACATTTATATAATGCTTTACAATCTACAAAACACTTTATAAAAGCCATGTGCCTTGGCCATTCAGTGATATATGTTAGACAGAGGACATTCAAAAAGTGCTTTAGGATTTTGTCATGACGTCTGTAAGGAACAGTTAAAGGAACCAGTTTCCATCCAAAGTCCTTCTGTTTTCCTAAATCCTACAGAGATGAATATAGTTCCAGAAAATTATTGTATGTTATAATTTATATTGTATGTGTTATGTTACAAATATTTGTATATATATAAACATATATTAACATTTTTATGGAGATGGGATTTTTGAGAAACAAATAATATATAGAAATTACCTATGAAAAGTTACAGCATTTACAACTGTCTCATCCAGAGAGCTGCTCTCACTTTCAAGGTCAAACACTTCAAGTTTATTTGAGCTTCCGTATATGTGGCAGCCTGAATTAGATGTAGAGATTTTATAGGTCTGCTCTAGGAAGCAAAGTCATGGCAAACAAGATTTCCAAGGAAACCATCCTTTCAGTTACATGTATGCAATAACTAGTTACCTGGGGCATTTCCTTGATAAATTGCCCAATTTTTTTTACTGGCTCACATTCAATGCTTACAAACGTAAATTTTAATAAATAATATTCACATTACCTCCTTTCCTTTTACTTAAGTTGACTTATAAGCATATTTCCCATTCTGGAGAAGAAAAAAAAAAGCTTAGTAAGTCTGCAACTGAGTAAATATGATATGAAACTGCCCGATGCCATTTTTAGCTTTTCCTTCTGTAAGTTACTTATTTCCTACCTTAAACAATACAGTGCCAGTTATGGCTATGTCATTAACCCAAGGGCCTGACTGGTAGAGGACAGATTAAAAATAACTGTATCAAACATAAGGAAAACAGAGCAGTAAAGTACAAATATATAACGCAATTTTCAATGAAATAGCATTCCTCCCTTTACCGGTCAAAGTAAAAAAGGGGCATTGAGATCCATCTGAGGAGGTCTACCTGACATATGTATGGAAGCAGATAAATGCAAAAGGTAAAATAGTTTTTTGAGCTGCCCTGAGAGATAATTATATATATATTTTTAAAGTGCACTATATATATAATTATTTTTATATGTATATATATGCATATATATATAGATAGGGCTTTTTAAAAAGTACACTTATATATAGTGCACTTTTTAAAAAGTCCTATCACTCTGAATCCTTTCTAGAAATTTTTTTTAGGGAAGTAAAATGGTTTTTATTTTTGTGATAGTTTATTAACACTGAAACTTGATCTATATTAATTTGAGAATACTGAGCTCCATCTTGTTGCAGTCTTAACTCTATGCTACAATGACCACTGGAATTCATTATCAACAACCCTTATCACAAATTCTATATACATATATATATATACATATATATAATTTTTTTTTAAGTAAGGGCAGTAGTTCAATCTTAAGGTTAGGCTGTTCTTCTGGAAAAATGAACTTGAGTAAAATTCCAATGATCATTTAGCACAGAACCTTAGCTACTTAGTAATATTGGGGGTTTTTTCATCCATGAGCTTGTCCTGATTCACAAGACAAAGAATGCCCAGCTGAAGTAAGACTGTGTGTCATTTTTAGGAACTGCATAAATGTAACTTTGTCTGTTACATAAGTCCCTTTAAGACTTACTTGTAGTACCAGGTGTGGTGTCTACCTGAGAAAAATAAATATTTTATTATGATGTTGATAATTAAAAACAATAAACACAGGGGACCCTGTTTATTCTCTCATTTTGCACAGCATGAACATAGATGAAGGTTTTAAGGTTTAAGAGAAAAATAATTCTTTCTGAGAATAACAATAACAAAAAACATTGTGGCTACCCAAGACTCAAACCAGGTGAGAGTATAGTTGTTGTTCTGAGACAACTGTCTAGCCCACAGCATTGCAAAATATAATGATCTAATTCTAAACTTGGAGGAGGAAGAAAAATGAAATACAGTACTATGATCCACAGTCATTAAAAAAAAAAGAGCCCATTATACAAAACAAAAGACTAGAGGGACTGGTTTCCTCTCGTGTTCCTATCTGCAATATTACATCACATCAACTTCTTTCCTTTGCCCTTGTCACCTGCAATTACTTTTCATAGGTAAAGTGCTTGAGAATGGGAAGCACTTCTTTGAAGAAACTTTCAGAGACACTTCTTAGAAAAAAGACAAAGCAAGAAACTTCCCTACTTTATAAGTAGAGTAACAGCACATTATTTTCTATGAAAAAAAAAAAACACAACCACCACAACAACATTTTCTATGAAAAACAACAACAACAACAAATGGTACCATAAGATTGAATTTGGCATGCAGATATGTAAAATATATAGAGTCTATCTCTGGAATACAGGGCCAGAAATTGAGTTACTGTGATAGTTCAAGCACCAAAGAACCAAAATAAAAGGTAATACCTGTTTCAGGGAACTTCCATTATAAACTTCTGTTATCTAAACCTTACTGAATGTTTTTCATCTTCATTACATTAAATTAACATTTTATAAATTAATAATTCTCAAGCTTAGCTAACAGTTAATGCATTATAGCATATTTAGGGAGAGCTACCCTCCGTGTATGAAAACAAAAACAAATCATGTCAATTAAAATATGAAGTGCCAAAATAATATGTTTAACATAATTTCTATTATAGAAAAAAATGACCAAAGACAACTAAGTTCCAGATCCCTATCTTCGGACTAGAGTTTTTCAGATGTTATTTTAAAATATTCATATGACTACAACTAACATACTTTATTGGCACATAGTCATCTGTAAACTTTCAGAATGCAGTGGTATTTTCACAAAACAAGTTGGCAGATTTTTTTCGCGTTAAGCAGGCAGCTGGCATTTATTTTTTAAGCTGATAATATAATAATTAATGGACAAGAAGCAGAATTTTGTTTATCAGTAGAGCATCTTAGTGTCCTCAATTTTACTCTTCTTCTAATGCTTGAACTATCTCTTCCAAGAAGCTGAGAATCTGTTCTATGACCTATGATGGATTATAGGGATTGTTATTGCTTTTTTTTTTATCCCTAGGGCCTAAACCAGTCCCCTAAACGCACATACATGGAACTTAACAAGTATTTGTTGATTATTATCAAGAGTTTTTAATTTAAAAATTCAGACAGGTTGGAGTCTGCTGGTCTGAGGACAGAGGGTGGCCAGCGTGTTAGGTACAGCTACCTTGTCCTGCCCACAGGACCTATATATTGGAGACAATGTCTGAAAGCTTCTACTTTGTAATGGAGTCCGTTGTGGCAATCTGGTTTTTGAAATAGAGTTTTTTACCAGCTAGAAAAACAAAATCTAAGGATGATCATTGACATCTGAACTACTTTATATCTCATGCAGCTCTTGACCTAGTTGATGAGAATAAGTGGTTGTCTAACAAAATGTACCTGAAAATGGTAGTCATTTGTCTCTGCTTTTGCTACTGCAGGTCACATGACATTTTTAAATGTATAATACAAGACAAGAAGATGGAATAAAATCTTCTTTAGTGACGTCTATGATTTATATATGAAATTTGCAATAAATCTATTTTATAAACCAAATTTACTCATTTGATCAAATGCTTTTGACAGAAATGTTCAATTTCTTGTTGGAGAAGAAACACCTTCTGAATCAAATATAAGAAACTTTAAATATGTGATATCATAATAAAGTATCTTTAGAAATGTATGCATTGTAACTAACTTAAGAGATAATCAAATCTACTATGTCTAGGCTTGGCTCTGAAAGCCCCCATAAATTAAACCTCCTTTCTAATTATATGACATTTGGGAATTTTTTGTTGTTATTGTTGCAGATGATCCAACCAAATGACTTGTACTTTTGAAAAAATACTGTATTTATAACATATAGCCAAATAAAGTGCCCTGACAACATTTTTGATTTAAAAATTGATTAGAAAACTCTAATTTGACTAGTTTAATATAATCTTAATTGAACTGAAAATTAGACTGTTGATTTGGCTGACAGATCTTAAACTGAAATATAAAAATTGGCTCACAATAGGAAATAAAATTTACAGCATGCGCAGATTTTAATTTACAAATATAATATCTGTTACTGTAAAGCCATTTAGACAATATTCATAGTGCTGAAGAAATTTTTTATCAAAATTTTGAACTATTTATCTGATATTATCAAGTATTGAATGTAGCCTAATAATAGCATAAAAAGACAGAAAACTTGGGCCATGTATATAAAACTGACTCTACCTAAAAATGAAATGAAATGGTTGCTGAGACCAAAAGTTAAGTGTGCAAATGGTATATCTTTACGTAATCTTTATAATTATTAATTTGGAATTTTGAGTGTCTGTGTTGCAGTGTTTTCTTTTTCAACAAGTGTAACAAGAACAATAACTACATTCATCTTAATAAATTATAAGTCCATATTTTTGTGAAGGTATTTGAGTTATTTGTATTTTTTTAGCTTTCAAGAATAACCTGAATTAAATTAAAATTTGGCACTCTAATAGCATATAGGCAAAAACTAGGCAAGTTGCCTAAGGGTTTTTTGCATTGCGGTTTAAGTATAGAATATTATTCTATAAATTATGTGTTACATTTATAAACAGATGACATGATCATAACCAAATAGTTCCTAGAAAAACTTCAATTTCTAGAAAAGTATTATTGAATTTGGTGTAATAAAAGGGAACTTCTAAGTAAAAAAAAATTCAGACAGACTAACAAGATTATTTTTTCAATCTGATCCTTCTTGCCAAAAATACTCTCAGGTACATATTTTCTACAGTAACCTCATAATCCTGGAGACAGAAGAGTCTTTTGAGGTCACCTAATTCAACCCTCTCATTTTACAGCTGAAGAAACTAAGATCCAGAAGTTTATACCAGGTTACATACATACTTAGTAACAAAATCAGGATTTGAACCTAATATCTTCTTACTCTAAAATCAGTATTCTTCCCAAAGTAATGAAATGTCCCCCACCAAAAAATGAAAAAAGAGAGAAAGGGTTGGGGGGGCAAGGAAGAAGAGAAAGGAAGATTGACAAAAATGAAAATGGGAGGACCCACATTCAAAAATGAAGTGTCCCCTCTGTATTCACTGCAGCAAGCAATAGGCAATTTACAGTCACTAACAAGTTGTATCCCCAGAAGGGCAGATGCTAATACTCTCAGGGTTCCAGAAGTAACTCTTTGGATGGCTATCTTTCTAACGCTGTAGCTTAGCAGGCTGTTTCCCCTTAACAATTAGTCAGGAGACTCAGGTTTGTTTGTTTGTTTGTTTTTAGCAAAAATATTTACTCTGACAGCATGGTAAGAATAATACTTATGAAGCATTTCCCTCCTGGCAAATGTTATAGAGCATCACACCTGGGATGCATAGTCCCACAGATACATCCAGAGTCAGTTGGGAGAGGGGCGATGACAAAAATGGACACAAATCTGAAAGTGCATTGTTAAGGAAGAACACAAGTATAGGGACCATCCATGGCCAAGGCAAGCAAACCACAACTCCAGAAAAGAAGTGTCTCAATGTTTTTTGGTTTTTTGTTTTTTTAGTTCAGAAGTCCTCCTACTGCTTTAGCCAGCATGTGGTGTGACTTCCTGGGTTCATTCTTCAGTTTGTAGCTTCAGTCTCCCCACTTTCTGCCAATGGCTGAGAATACAAGGGTGTAACCATTCTTAGGAAGTCAACATTTATTAAGCAACTATATGCCAGGGACTGTGCTAAGTGCAAGTAATGCAAAGAGGCAAAAGCCAGTCCTTGCCCTCAAGGAGCTCACAATCTAGTGTAGGAGAGACAGACAAACAAACAATTATGCTATACAAAGGATTTATAGTAAATAATTAAAAGAGAAGGTGCCAGAAATAAGAAGAGATAGAAAAGGCTTCTTATAGAAGACTGGATTTTGGTTAGGAATTGACTAAAGCCAGAGAGACCAAGAGACAAAGATGAGAAAAAAAAGCTTTCCAGGCATGGAAAACAGAGAAAATGCCAGGAACCAAGAAGAAATATCTTGTTTGCTGAACTACAAGGATGCCTGTATCACTAGATCAAAAGGGTTAGGGCAGGAAGTAAGGTGTGAGAAAATTCTAAAGGGAAGATGGGGGTGTGTGGAAAAGGGAGCAGATTATGAAGGGCTTTGAATGACAAATAAAGGATTTTATATTTGATCCTGGAAGTAGATGATAGGGAACTACTGTAGTTTATGGGGGGGGGGCGCTATAATATGGTCCAACTTGGACTTCAGGAAAATCCCTTTGGCATGTGAATAGAGGATGTGCTGAGGTGAAGAAGGGCTTGCAACAGATCTACCCCAGCCTATTGAAATAATCCAGGTATGAGATGATGATGGCTTGTAGTAGAGTAGTGACACTGTCAGATGAGAGAAAGGGTTTTTTGAGATATTGCAAAAGTGAAAACCACAGACCTTGGAAACATGGGGGATGGGAGAGGGAGTAGTTGAGTGAAAGCAAAAGGGGAATAATAGGGTGGCATCTAAGTTGCAAGCCTGAGGCAAAGAGAGAATGGTATTGCCCTCTACAGCAATGGAAAAGTTAGGAAGGTGGAAGGTCTAAGGGAGAAAGATGAGTTTCATTTTGGATATGTTGAGTTTAAGATGTCTACAGGACAATCAGTTCAAGATGTCTGAAAGGCAGTTGGAGATGTGAGATTGGAGGTCAGCAGAGAGGTTAGGCCAGGATAGGTAGATTTGAGAATCATCAGCATAGAGCTGGTAATTAAATCTCTGGGAACTGATGAGATCACCAAGAGAAATAGTATAGAGAAAAGAAGAAAGCCCCAGACAGAAACATGTGGGGCATGTATGTTTAGAGAGCTGACCTAGATAAGATTCCAGCAAAGAAGTCTGAGGAGTGATGAGATAAGTAGGAGAAGTAGTGGAGAATGGAGTCTCAAAAACCTGCCTCATAAGCAGATTCTCTCTCTTAGTCTAAATAAGGCTCATTGTGGCTTATTAGCACACATTGTGGCTTATTAGCATCACCTGGATAGTGCGGCTCCTACTTACATCAACACTTCCTTCCTCTTGGCTTTTAGGAAAGCACCTTACTCTCTCCATTATCCCTTCATCTTCCATCTTCCCACAAGATAATTGGGTAGAATTGTTAAAATAAAAAAAATTTTAACTACTTTCCAAAATATCTAGAAAAAAGGAATGAAGAAAAAATTGGTTTCTATTAGTTTGGCCCACAGACTTAAAGAGAAATGATTTGTAATAGGTACTATGTATTCACTTATTCAGTCAACAAATGTTTATTAAGTACCTACTATGTGCTAAGCACAGTGCTAGATGCTAAGGAAACAAATACAAAAAAAAATGAAATAATTCCTACTAAGAATGAGGGTTCAGGGGCAGCTGGGTAACTCAGTGGAGTGAGAGTCAGGCCTAGAGACAGGAGGTCCTAGGTTCAAACCCAGCCTCAGCCACTTCCCAGCTGTGTGACCCTGGGCAAGTCACTTGACCCCCATTACCCACCCTTACCAATCTTCCACCTATGAGACAATACGCCGAAGTACAAGGGTTTAAAAAAAAAAGAATGAGGGTTCTAATGGGAATGAAAAAAAGAATTTTGAAAAATATATACAACATAAATATAAAGGGAATAGATACACACATGTGTCTGCATGTGTGTGTGTGTGTGTGTGTGTGTGTGTGTGTGTGTGTGTGTACAGAGTTAAATACAACAAAGTTTAGGAAACAGCAGTTGGAAGATCAGGAAAGATTTTATGTATAAGATGTTGCCCAAACTATAACTTAAAGGGAGCCTCTATGAGATGGATATGAAGAGGTAATGAAGAAAGCATTCTTTTGTAAAGAAAAAAGAGAAAGATAGGCTGTATTATAAGAGTGAAAAAGGGGAAGTAATTCAATGAGACTGGAAAAATAGAAGGGCCAAGTTCTGTAGAATTTCAAAGTTAAACTGAGGCTTTCACTGCCTAGAGGCAATAGGAAGCCATGGAAGTTGGTTGGGAGAGGGAGTAGTGATCAAATCTTCACTTAAAAACAATAATTGTGAGCCCATTTGAGACTTGAGATAGTATGGCAATAATCTAAGCAAGAGGTGAGGATCTGAATTAGGGTAGTAGCTGTGAGAGTGAAGTGTTCAGATTTGGGAAAATTTATGAAGAGAGAAATAGCAAATTGTGGCAATTGACTAGATATGTGATGTGAGAGAAAGTGAGGATTAGTGAGGCCAAGATTATGAATCCAAAACACTGTAAGAATGGTTGTGTTTTTTGCCAAAATGGGAAAGGAAGACAGAAGGATTTAGGGGAAAAATAATGAGTTTGGTTTTAGACATGTTAAATTAAAGATATCTCTAGACTAAATCATTTTAAAATGTTCAAAAGGCAAGTTTGAAGGCAATAAGAAAGCTGTGCTTTAACTGTCTACTCAAATACTCC
Organism: Gracilinanus agilis; assembly: GCF_016433145.1. NCBI lineage: Eukaryota > Metazoa > Chordata > Mammalia > Didelphimorphia > Didelphidae > Gracilinanus > Gracilinanus agilis. Next base: position 558,898,443 of record NC_058132.1, on the reverse strand, counting down.
AATGGACTGGTGATCTCATCATTCTGGATGTTACCTCCAACCATGCAGATCAGAATCCAACATTCCTGTCCAATTTATATAAATCTTGACTACATACTCTCATAAATTCACTAGAGTTCAACCAACATTCTAGAGGCCTTCCTTACTTTCTCCTGACCTTGAAAGAATATCTGTTCATTTGTTTTTTCTCTCCACATGACCAATCCATCATCTTTTTCTATCATATATTTCCTTTAATGACATGTTCATTTGTAATATGTTACATCCCACTCATACCCATTACGCATCTCTCCACTTCTCTCACATTTTATACCAAGAAGCTAATCTTTTCCAGTAACAGCCATATCTTTGGGTTCTCCTTACTATAAAAGCTTCCTAAGAGATCTCTCTGCCTCTGGGTCCATCTCTCTCATTCTACCCTAAATTTGTTTATTCCTTCAGTGTTCTAAAACACAATTTCATCATGTATCATCCCTGCTCCAGCATCCCTCTAGTGACTCCTTAGTGCCCACTAAGAAAATTCCAGAATGCTCAGCTTAGCATTCAAATTCCTTTCCAATCTGGTCTCACCTTCTGTTTTTTGCCTTAACTATTATGACTCAATCAAAAACCCTCAGCACTAGCTGAGATTTGCCCTCTTGCAAACTATAAGGCTCTGCTATTCTTCCCTCCTCTCTCTTCCTTCTCCTTCCCCTCCTCAGTATACAGAATGTGTGGGTTACAATTTAAGTCCTCCTTCTAAGAGGTTCTACAAGATTGCAATATTGTTTGTAAAATACACCTCAACATGTAACAATACTTCATGATACATAACTTTTCTGTGTGTGTCTTGTTTTGATTGCTTAGTTCAACTCTAAGATTTTGGATAATTGGCAGCATAATGTGCTAGGAAGAGGACCGCATTTGAAGTCAGAGGGTCTGTGTTCAAAACCCAGCGCTATTTTTCCCCTCTAATACATATGACCTCTGGCAAGTCTCTTGACCTCAATTTCCTCCCCTGAGAAAGGTGGAGGTTTGGCTAGATGGCCTCTGTGGTTCCTCTTCCAGTTCTGAATCTAGGATCCTATGAATGCTCTCAAATTATTCCACTGAAGTCTTGTGGAAGTCCTTATGGTGGATTGGCAGTGACTTTGCGTTCCTACCAAGCCAGAAGGATTTCAAGTACAAACTGACAGTCTCCATCTATTAATATGCACCAGTCTTTAGAAAAGTGGAAAAGGAACCCACATCAGTGAAATCATAGATCCCTGAAGGAAGTAGCTTCTAAAACCCCAAAGTCAACATCAAACCTTTCCCAACACCTCTTAATTCTAGGATCTTCCCTCTGTTAATTATTTCCTATTTATCTTATATATAGGTTGCATTCCTTTGTTTGCATATTGTCTCCTCTGGGTGAGCATCCTGAGAGCTGGAGCTATCTTTTGCCTGCTTTCCTATCCCCACTGCTAGTAGGCACTTAAAAAATCTTGACTGACTGACTAAGGTTTGAGTCAGTATGAATAACTGTCTCTTAAGTTATCTACTTTACTTAAAATCAAAACAAAACCCACACACAGGGTAAGCCAAATAGATATATGTAAAAATAGAGCTAAATCTATACATAAATAATTCAGAGAATTATTTGTCATTTATAAAATGCAGTGGTACATAACTGACTTTACTGATCTGCCATCCACAAATTTCAAATTAGCCTATTTTCGTTAAGTAGACATTTCTAAGAAAGTGAGTGGGGAGGTGGAAAAAACTGCCGGCAAAGATTATTTGACTTTCTTCAATTAGGTTCACAACTAAAATCACTGTTTACGCTAATAACTGGCATAGCTAAGAATGAAGTACTCAGAAGTATTCATTTTTTAAAGTGGATTCCTTGACATTTCTTTTACATTGAAGATATTATAATAGTCAGTATTCCATAGAAAGAGTATATGAAAACATTAAGTATTTTGGTTTTGTATTTTTTACTCATAATTCTAAGAAAATAAGAAATGTCTAGAACACTGCTTAAGTAATCCACCAAATAATATTCCTTAGGCAGGCATGTTTTTACTTCTATTTATATATCAAGGAGGCTCACATGATATGGGCATTCTCTAACTGCAGCAAGAAATGAAACATTCAAAGCAACCTTATAATTACGATAAAATTCATTGACTTATTCATGCATTTATTCAACAAGTCCTTATTAAATTCCTTTGGTAAGGCTATAAACTTACATAAAGAAAACTCACAATTAAGTCAGCCAACTAAAATTTGTGGTCCCATATCTAACATACCAAGATCATACAAAGTAAAATATTAAAGCTAAAACAATTTAAGTAGTGGTTCAGGAAAAAAATGTATAGCAATCTGAAGTATTACCTAATATTCTTCAGGCTCCCACCATTACACAGCTCCATGAAAGAGAAATAACAGCATTATCTTAAGAGATGTTTGTTTTCTTTTTAAACAAAGATTTAATGTTTATAACAACATGTAGAGATATAAAATATGATTTTCTTTTAACAGCTGACTTTTTAAAGTATGATTTAAAATGATTTTAAATAGACTATGGATATGAAAAATGTTTTTAATAAAATACTTTCATTGCTTATACTTCTAACAATACTCTTTGATCATACTTCTGTAAATACTCCAAGAGAATGTTTTCAAAGATAAACTGCAAGTAGCATCTAGAAAATGCTATAATAAATTTAACACCTTCTATTAAAGTTGATAACATGAATAGAGTTTTAGAAACAGTGGGCCACAATATATAATAAGGAAAAATAAGAATATCAACAAAACTACCAATGAACAGCCACAAATTCATTCTAAGCCAACTACATACCTGGAAGATTTTTAAATGAATAACTAACTTCCAAACTTCATTTAACAGGTTTCAAATGAAGTGTGAATTACTACATTCCAGCATGAAAGTAAACAATAGTCCACATGCCAATAACACCCCAAGCAGACTCCTGTCTCCAAAGTAGCTGGATTTAAATCAATTTTCTCTTGAGACTACATTTGAAATGAAGAAATTCCATTAACAATTCTGTATGCTTTACTAAAATAAGTTTTAAGTTAAGGAAATTAGCTCTGCTCACATGGGCCAAAGTAAACTAAGATTTCAAGTGATATATTTATTTAAAGAAACTGAGAGTAAGAAAAAGATAATGTCTACATTATTCAAATAGTCTATCTGTGTTCATATAATTTAACAGGGAATTATTAAACTTAATTTTGCTTGTTTTCCTTGATCAGGTTTGCAAAGATAATAGCCATGATCTCATTTTTGTTGTGGCTGATGAAAGGTTTTATTTCATTAACATGGAGAGACAACAATAATGTAGTGGAAGAAGTCCTGGAAGAAATGGCAAAGGATATAGGTTCCAACCTTATTTCTGCAATTTACATGGAACTTTAGGCAGGTCATTTAACCTGATAAAATAGAAGACATTGTCACTGAACTCTAAGATCCCTTCCAGATCTCAATCTATAACCATATGAACACATTTGACAATCTCAACAACATGTTTCATAAAGAAGGAACAGGATTGCCAATTTGGCCCCTGATGCTGAAGGAGTAGAAGCTGGGTTTAGGGGAGAGTCCAAATGGGTGGCCAGGAGAGCTGGTCCTAGTCAACCCAACCTTCTATTGCCTTGAGATGCTCAGACAATGCATATCCAAACAAAACAGAAATTTTACTTGATCATCACCTCTCAAATGTCTCCTTATCTTCTGAGGGGAGTCTAATAAGCTAAATTAAATTGCTTTATATGTTTCTCTATCTGTTCATGAGCCCTTGTGAGTCTTTTTAATAAAAATAATAAAAACTATCCAGTAATTAATATCATGTGGTATGTTGATGCTTGTACAGGATCCAATAATCTGCTACTCCAAATTTGGGGAAAACTGCATGCAAACAGTACCTAAAATTGTTTTGGGACATTATCAAAGAACAAAATTCCAAAGTAAAACAGAAATTAATTCTGTTTAGATCAGGCTCCAGAGATTGATTCTGATCTATGTTTCCCAAGTAACCTTACTATTACTTTGTATTTGCTTGTCTGGGAATACTCATATACACATGTACATGTAGCATTAGTGCCTGACACAGAAGATAAAAGTTTGAATTGTTGAATATACAACAGTTCATTTTCAGGGCACTATTCGCATCAATCAGAAATCTGGAATGATTCTAAGAGCTCATCTAGTTAAATCCTTACACATTTCTCAACTAAAACATCTCCAACAAGGTATCATTCAACCTCTGCTTGGCATCCTTCAATAATGATATATTTTCTTTCTTCTTGACCCTATCTGCCATCACTACCCACAGCCTTTCCCACTTTTCAGCAGCTAAAATTGTTGAGAAATTTTCCCTTATATTGAGTCAAAATCTTTCTTCTAGTAACTTCCATGGGAGTGCTTATCAAAGTGATTGGATTTCACAACAAATCAATGTTTAATTCACTCATTAGCTATTCAAAAAAATTCACTTGAATAAGATTTGTCTGCTCTTTTGAATATGGTTACATCTTAGAACCTAATAGAACATATTTTATTCACCATAAGAGTGAAAAAACCCCACTAGTTTAGCATTTTGGCTATAATTTTAAAATGAATTACACTCAGTGTGAAAAAAGTTAGTCCATTAGGTTTTTGCCCAGTAACTTCAATAATGGATTGTCACTGATTAATAGACATATTCAAAATTATACAAGATAAGAAGGCACAGGTAAATTGAAATGTGTACCACTATAAGGATTAACCACAACAATGATCCATGAATTTCTTTAAATGTTTAAATAATGTCAGCAAATTCCACTATTAAAAAATAATTTCCTCAGATGAACTACTCACCTCACACCCTACCTTTCATCTCCAAGTCTAGTCTGTTTTTAATACTCAACTAGAAAACTGTTTTGAGAGAGAGTGAGAGAGCTAGCAAGATGGGAAAGCCAGAGAAAACGAACCAACTCAGTATCAACTAACCCCAAAGGCCAAAATAACAAAGGGCATGTATAGGATGGCTCATCCCATCTGCCACATTTAAAAAAAAAAAGAAAGAAAGGAAGGAAGGAAGGAAGGAAGGAAGGAAGGAAGGAAGGAAGGAAGGAAGAGAGAGAGAGAGAGAGAGAGAGAGAGAGAGAGAGAGAGA
>NC_058132.1:558878464-558892901 GCF_016433145.1 Gracilinanus agilis | reverse complement strand
AAAGAAAGAAAGAAAGAAAGAAAGAAAGAAAGAAAGAAAGAAAGAAAGAAAGAAAGAAAGAAAGAAAGAAAGAAAGAAAGAAAGAAAGAAAGAAAGAAAAAATTAACCCTGGTCATAGAGGCAACACAAAGTTATGGAGAGGAAGGAATCTTTACCATTTTAAAAATGTAAATACAAATATAGGGGAAAATAGAGAATAGAAGGAAACTAGCATGCCATGATGGATACATTACAAGCTGAAATTCATTTTTAAGTTTAAGTAGTTTCAAACTTAAGATTAATTGTATTTGTTATTTTAAACTAAGTATATAATTTAATTTTCCAATATTATATTTTCTCAGGTCAAGTTAAAGACATGATTTTTGCTTTTATAGCTTGAATTTTGGCCCCTGAGGAACACATCTCCCATTTACATTATACCTATGAAACAAAGTACTTTTTATAATGCTATTTTACCCAACTTGTTTCTATACCATTTAATGAAGCTGAGTGGATGTATGCCTATGCTCATTCTACAATTAGCATTTGGAAATGTTTGATTAAAATACATTTGTATGTCACAATGAAGTCACACAAAGGACAAAAATACACAAAGTACATGTTATTAAGAAAGAAGAATGCTTCTATATTTTTTCCACTATGAAATTAAACTCTAAATACAGCTGGGGAAAGAGAGAGCCAGAGAATTAAGTGATTTGTACAAGATCACTTAAAGTAGATGGTAAAGTCAATATTTAAGTCTAGATTTACCGGTTTTGAAACTTGAGTTCTTTCTACCATACAATGCTATAAATACCAAGAAGTTTATTTTTTTTCTACATGGAGTTCAATACATAACTTCTGTTCATCACAATTTTTTCTTTTTGAGGTTGATTTTGTATAAATCAGTAATCATCAAAACAATCTGGTACTTTGGGACATTAATGCATTGCTGGTGGAGCTGTGAACTGATCCAACCATTCTGGCTGGCAATTTGGAACTATGCTCAAAGGGCTATAAAAGACTATCTGCCCTTTGATCCAGCCATACCATTGCTGGGGTTGTACCCCAAAGAGATCATAAATAAACAGACTTGTACGAAAATGTTTATAGCTGCACTTTTTGTAGTGGCAAAGAACTGGAAAAGGAGGGGATGTCCTTCAATTGGGGAATGGCTGAACAAACTGTGGTATATGCTGGTGATGGAATACTATTGTGCTAAAAGGAATAATAAACTGGAGGAGTTCCAGGTGAACTGGAAAGACCTCCAGGAACTGATGCAGAGTGAAAGGAGCAGAGCCAGAAGAACATTGTACACAGAGACTGATATACTGTGGTAAAATCGAATGTAATGGACTTCTATACCAGCAGCAATGCAATGACACAAGACAGCTCTGAGGGATTTATGGTAAAGAATGCTACCCACATTCAGAGGAAGATCTGCAGGAGAGGAAACATAGAAGATAAACAATTGCTTGAATGCAGGGGCTGAGGCTGACATGATTGGGGATGTGGACTAGAAACAACCACACCAATGCAACTAACAACAATATGGAAATAGGCCCTGAACAAGAACACATGTTACAACCAGTGGAAATGTGCATTGGCAATGGGTGGGGGGAGAGTGGGGGGGGGGGGGGTGAAGGGGAAAGTAGGAGCATAAAGTATGTAAACAGGTTAAAAATGAATATTAATTAATGTTTTAAAAAACAATCTGGTACTGACTATGAAATAGAATGGTGGAATAAAGAAATAAATCATAGAATTAATAAATTAATAAATTTTTAAAACACTAAAAAAATAAAAAAGAATGGCAGATTGGTGGAATAGATTAGGTATAAAAACCTAGTAATAAATGACCTTAGTAATTTAGTGTTTCATGAAACAAAAGATCCAATATTTTGGGACAAGAATTCACTATTAGACAAAAATTGTTGGGGAAAATGGAAAATGGCATGGCAGAGACTAGGAATAGGTCAACACCTTGGACCTTATGCCAAGAAAGCAGAAAGGGAGATAATGCAAATATGTCAGACCTATGAATATGGGAAGAAAATACAATTAAACAAGAGATAGAGAGCATTATAAAAAGTAAAATGAATAATTTTTATTATATTAAATTAAAGGGATGTTTGTACAAACAAAACAAATGTGTGTGACCCTGGGCAAGTCACTTGACCCCCATTGCCCACCCTTACCAATCTTCCACCTATGAGACAATACACCGAAGTACAAGGGTTTAAAAAAAAAAAAACACAAATGCAACCAAGATTAGAAGGAAAGTAGGAAGCAAGGGGAATTTTTTGCAGCAAGTATCTCTGATAAAGGACTAATATCTCAAAAATATGGAGAAAAAAATCCAAATTTATAAAAATAAGTCATTCTCCAAATGGTCAAAAAAAAAGTCCCAGCCAGTTCTGTCTGGCTTGAGCCAGTTCTGACCAGTTCTGACTGGGCTGAGCCAGATCTGACCAGTTTGAAGCCAGTCCAGACCAGTTCTGACTGGTTTGAAGCCAGTCCAGACCAGTTCTGACTGGTTTGAACCAGTCCAGACCAGTCTGAACTGGTTCTGACAAGTTAAAGCTGGGCCAGACTTGTTTGAGCTCATTCTGACCAATTTAAGCCAGTCCAGGTTGGTTCTGACTGTTTTTGAGCTGGTCCTGACTGGTTTGAGCTGGTTCTGACCAGTTTCAACCAGTCTGGACCTGTTTGAGCCAGTCCAGGCCAGTTTTGACCTATTTGCACTGGTTTCAACAAGTTTGAGCTGCTCAAACCAGTCCAGGGCTGTCTTGGCTGGTTTGAGCCAGTTCTGGCCGTTTTTGTGCTGGTTCAGACTGGTTTGAGCTGGTTCTCTGGTTCCAGCTGATTTTAACTGGCTTTAATGTGTTAGTTCAGGACTATGAAGACAGGATATTAAATATGAAACTCATCCACCTAGAAAGAGAACTGAATCCAAAGCCGTTGATGAAATCACCAATGGCTCTCCCTTGAGAGAGAGAGAGAGAAGGGAGCCAGATACAAGCTCTGAGAGACACCCACAGTTAATAGGTATGACTCAGATGAAGATCAAACTAAAAAGACTGAAGAGGATAATTGGCAGAGTAAAATGTTGCAGAGAGGTCAAGAAGGATGAGAATTAGGAAAAGTTTTGGCAATCAAGAGATCTTTGCTAACTTTGGAGAATGAAGTTTATTTTGAATGATGGGGATGGAAGCCAGATTGCAGAAGATTTACAAGATAGGGAGATGAGAAAAAGCATAGGCACATATTGTAGATGGCCTTTTCAAGGAATTTAACTATGAAAAGGAAGAAAGACACCTTGGAAATAATTTTTGTCTAGATTTAAGACAGTGATGGAGAAAATGTTATGTTAATAATGCAGATTAAACAAAAAATTATGCAATGAATTGATTTATCTCTCTCTTTCTCCCATCTGTTTCTCTGTCTCTCTCTCCCTCTCTCTTTCCCTCTCTCTATCTGTCTCTGTCCCTCCCTCTTTGTCTCTCTGTGTCTGTCTGTCTGTCTGTCTGTCTGTCTGTCTGTCTCTCTCTGCATCTGTCCGTCTGTCTGTCTATCTGTCTGTCTCTGTTACAGTTATTTGCTGAATTTTCAGATACAAGGCTATTTGAAGATTTCCCATAGTGGATGGAATCATAAAAGCCAAAGAGAAAAACAACTCTTTTGTATCAATTCTAGGATTGAAGCAGGTCATCTAAGTCAGAGCTTGTTTTCCTGGTTCTGCTCACTTCACTCTGCATCAGTTCATATCAGTCTTTCCAGATTTCTCTGAAGCTACTTCCTTCATAATTTCTTATAGCACAAGCCATTATATTCATAACTCAAAAATGTTTTAAGTGAGTGCTAAATAATTTTACATGTAATTTTTAAAAATCCATTATGTTCATGTACCATAATTTATTCAGCCAATTCCCAACTGATAGCTACCCTTTTAGTTTCCATTTCTCTGCCACTAAAAAAAGAGCTGGATTATAGAGGAAATTGATTATGCAAAATTATGGCTATCAAAATAGTCTTTAAAATAAATTCATAGACCTCAGGTTAAGAACCTTTGGTCTAAACTCATTCTGCCAGATTGCTTTCCAGTTTTCCCAGAAATTTTTGTAGTTTTTTTTTTTTAACCCTTACCTTCTGTCTTGGAGCCAATACTGTGTATTGGCTCCAAGGCAGAAGAGTGGTAAGGGTAGGCAATAGGGGTCAAGTGACTTGCTCAGGGTCACACAGCTGGGAAGTGTCTGAGGTCAGATTTGAACCTAGGACCTCCCATCTCTAGGCCTGGCTCTCAATCCACTGAGCTACCCTGCTGTCCCCTATTTTTATTTATTTATTTTTTTTTTGGGTAGTTCTTAACCTTAGTAGCTGGGGGCTTGTTATTTATCAAACACTAGCCTGCTGGTTTCATTTCCTTCTATATGTTGTATACCTAATTTTCTCCATTGACTAACTTCTCTTCTTTTCCACTTTTCTTATTATTTCCCTTGAGATTCTTAGCCTTTTGTTCCTCTTGATGTATTTAGTTATTTTTTCTAGCTCCATAACTTTCCCTTAAATCTTTTTTTTTTTAAATTCTTACCTTCTGTCTTAGAATCAATACTGTGTGTTGGTTCCAAGGCAGAAGAGTGGTAAGGCTTAGGCAATGGGGGTTAAGTGACTTGCCCAGAGTCACACATCTAGGAAGTATCTGAGGCCAGATTTGAACCTCAGACCTCCCATCTCTTTGCCTGGCTCTCAATCCACTGAAACACCCAGCTGCCCCGCTTAATCTTTTTTTTTTTTTTTTAACTCTTACCTTCCATCTTAGAATCAATACTTGTTTCCAAGGCAGAAGACTATGTAATGGGGGCTAACTGACTTCCCCAGTGTCACACAACTAGAAAGTGTCTGAAGCCAAATTTGAAACCAAGTTCTCTGATCTCTAGGTCTGACTGTCAATCCACTGAGCCAGCTAGCTTCCCCTTCCCTTAATCTTTAATCAAAACTTTTAGTAAATAGAAGATAAAACAAAAATAATTGAAATATATCTTTCCGATCAGAAATCTGGTGCACACCCTCCCATCAATATGTACAAAATGCACATGGAGGACAGTGGACAAAAATGTAAAATATTTAGTTCCTAATAAGGAGGCACATTGTGAGTAACATGTACTCAAGGCAAGTTACAGCTCTGGAACTATGAATAATCAGTACAAAAATTCACTAATGGACATGATATCAGTGTAAGTTGAGTGTCTCTATAGCTGGACAACATCCCTGTTGAGCTGGGATGTTCCATTGCTGAACCAAGTTGCTCCTCTTCTGAACTAGGACACTTCTCTTGAACTGCTAAGGTAGTTCCATCCCTTTTGAAAAAGAGTTGGGGGTGTCAGGGTGGGCAGCTAGGTGGCTCACTGGATTGAGAGTGAGGCTCAGAGATGGGAAGTCCTGGGTTCAAAACTGGCCTCAGACACTTCCTAGCTGTGTGACCCTGGGTAAGTCACTTAACCCCCATTGCCTAAGCCTTACCACTCTTTTTTTTTGTCCCCCATTGCTTACCTCTTTGTGTTCTTCTGTCTTGGAACCAATACACAATATTGATTCTAAGACAGAAGGTAAGGGTTTGAAAGGAAAAAAAAAAAAAGAGTGGGGAGGGGGCAGCTCAATGGACAGACAGTCAGGCCTAAAGACAGGAAGTGCTGAGTAGTTCAAATCTGTCCTCAGATACTTCCTAGCTATATGACCCTGTGCAAGTCATAGCTACCTAATTTTTACTGTTCTTCTGCTTTGGAACCAATGCATAGTATTCCATCTGGAAGGTAAGGTTTTGTTTTTTTGTTTAGGGACCATTTACCTGGGGTTTTCAGAGCTTTTCCAATTCTGCTTCCTTGGCTATGCTCTGAAGGATTTCCCTCTCCCAGGCAGCAGATGATAGTGTAAATAAAGAGGTAAAAGTTTTGATTCATCAACTCTTCCAGGCAACAGAGAGGTGAAGCCTTTTTACTACTAGGCTTAGCTGGCAAAAAAAGTATATGTTTGGTTGTTTTAGGGTTTAGTAGAGACTGTAAAATAACCAAGCAAGCAAGAACAGGCTATAGGGTATTGGTCAACGGAGCATAAAATAACTGAGTGTGATCAAAATGAGACATTGAGCAATCTTATCTCATCCTTCATCATAATGCTCACAGCTGGGCAAAAAGAAGAGCATGTGAACATATGCTCCTACACTTCCCCCAGGATATCTCTGTAGCAGCAGCTGTAGGCTTCAATACTTCTTATTCTGTTCTCTCTGCTGCCTCAATCTGCTTGAGAAGCAAAAAGACTGACGAGTGGAAAGTTTCCTTCCTCTTCCTCACAGCCCCTCAAATTTCAAAATGGCTGTGTATGGTCAATGTGTCATTCTGGAAGAAAGAGATGCAACTTGGTAAATTTTGGTCCCTACTCCTGCAATAAATTCCAGCTAATTCTACAATTAGGAAAGAGGAATGAAGAACTTGCTGAAGCTACCAAGAAATAATAAGGAACTCTAAACCATTCCTTAATGGCAGGAAAGTTGCCAAATAGAAAAATCTTGGGAGAACTTTATTGCTGCTGTCTCTCTTTAGAGTCCACTTCTCTTTCTTTGATAGGGCTGCCCAGTCAAGTTTGCATTGTGTGCTGGGTCACTGTCCTAAAGGATGACTGGGCTTCTGTAGCTTCTGTCTGTCTATGGGTGACACTGTCTATACAATAAGAACCAAGTAGAAAAGAAGCAAAGATTTTTCATAATATCATCAGGGTTCATTATGGAATTAAACCTAAGGAGTCTGTAGGTAAAAGGAGAAGTATAGCCCAAAAGGACAAGATAGTTACAGGAGGTCAAGGAAGAAAGAAATTATAAAAGGAAAAAGATGCGATACATATCTAGCCATTATAGTTTAAAGTTGATATTAAATATGGTTAGAAGTCAGTGAAATGAATGTAGGTTGTCATTTCATCTGTTTCTCTGATTTTCTGAATGACATATCCTATTGACCACCAAAAAAAAGGAAAGAAGAATTAAGCAATTGTAGTTTTGGAATATTTGTCCAAAATTAAATTTGAAAGTTCATATCTTGCTTGACACAATCAAAACAATTTAATTTTTTAAGGAAAGCAAAAGAAAGATAGCAATTTTATTGTTAAAATTTCACATTACTTGCTGTTTATCTTTTAAAACAATACCAAGGAGTGCATATAGAAGTATAATCAATGAAATCAATTAAAATATTTTGTGATAGCTATTTGACTTCTAAATGCCCACAGTTACTTTGATTTGTTTTAAAAGTGAGCTATTGAAAGAAAATATTTTGGGGGCAGCTGGGTAGCTCAGTGGATTGAGAGCCAGGCCTAGAGACGGGAGGTCCTAGGTTCAAATCTGACCTTAGACACTTCATAGCTGTGTCAAGTCTTGACCCCCATTGCCTACCCTTACCACTCTTCTGCCTTGGAGTCAATACACAGTATTGACTCCAAGACAGAAGGTAAGGGTTTTAAAAAAAAGAAAGAAAATATTTTGTATCCACAAAAAAAAAATAATCCTTATAAACCTTCAATGTTTGTTTAAAAGAAAAACAAACATTATTTAAAATAATGTTATGATTCCAATTTCATGGAAGTGGGAGGACTATCTTCCTATTCCCAGAGAACACATTACTATGGCAATTCTATCATAATACTCCAACCTACTCAAGTGTTTCTTCTACACTCGAGGCCACATTTCTATAAAAGAAAATAATTTGAATTGAACTGATTATTTCTGCACAGACATAGTCACTTTCCTAAAGATAGAATTGACAGAAGCCTAGTCATCCTTTAGGACAGTGGCCTGGCACATAATGCAAACTTGGCTGGGCAGCCCTGGCAAAGAAAAGGAAGGATATGAGGAAAAACAGTAGTAAAAATGTTCCTCCAAGCCCCTGGTTGAATACTTCTCTCCTGACATAACTCTTCTCTTCTCTTCTCTTCTCCTCTCTGTCTGTCACACACACTCTTCCTCCCTTACTTTCTGTCCCTGAACAACTATAAGACAAAAGGGCAAGGGCTTGGTAAACAAGGTTAAGTTATTTGCCCAGGGTCACAGAGCTAGGAATTGTCAGAGGCCACATTTGAACCCAGATGTTCCAGACTCCAGGCTTCTATCCACTCTGCCACCTCACTGCCCCTGACACGTTTCTTCATAGCTCTGAAGCCCGGTATATATAGAACCATGCTGTCTTTGTAATAGTAACAACATAAAAGCACAACATGCCCTTGGATAAATAATAATAAAATAATGGCAGCATCCTATTTCTATAAGGGTTTGTAAGAAACTGCCTCACAAAGAATCCTTGAAAAAAGGAGAATATAAACTCTCTGAAATCAAAGATATTTTCTTTTTTTTATTTGTATTCTAAATTCAAATAGAAAACACAGGAGGAAGCAAAGAGAAGCCTTTCTTGCCTCTTTAGTACAAAAAAGTATATCATTACAACTTCCAGTACTAAAAAACATTATCATCATTAATATTATTTCCTAAGATGTTACATATCTTAATCAATAAACTCTATTAATAAATATAGCATTTGTTTATCATCCCTTATTTTTTTAAACCCTTCTTTCTGTCTTAATATCAATTAGAAGGAAGAAGAGGGGCAAGAACTAGGCAAATGGGGTTAAGTGACTTAATTAGGCTCACAGTGCTAGGAAGTGGCTGAGGCCACATTTGAACTCAGGTCCTCTTGACTCCAAACCTGGCACTCTATCATTGTTGTGCCACTTAGTTGCCCTTTATCATCCCTTTAAAATAAGTTCAATTCTCTTTTTTCCCTTTCCCTCACACCTAGCTTAATTCCTTACCATACACCACCAAAATGGGAAATAGAAGCTTCAAGGAAATATTTTGCCCTTTTCATGCTGACCACCACTTTACATGTCAGAAGAAACACTGTTCTGTCATTTTAAATCTGAGTTGATTGGGTTGATATGGGCCTCATTTGTTATCTAGTCCTATCCCCACTCCACCAAGCTGAAGCAGGAATCAACCTCTTCTACAAACATCCCTCATAAATCCTCATTTGGCCTGAAGATTCTCAAAGAATCTGAGTTGGAAGGAATCTTAGGGTCCCTTTAGTGCAATCCATACAAAGAATTCCCTCTATAGCCTCCAGATCTCCTTTCCTTCCTGGAAGGAAAACCCACTACTTTTAAAGGTAGTGAGTTAATGTTCTTTTGAATTAACTATAGTAGTGAAAACCACTCCAAGCCCCGTCTTCAGGAATTCATAAAAATCAGTAAAATCTTAGTGCTTGCAATGGATCTTTATGGACAAGTTAACTAAAGCCCAAAGAGACTGAACAGCATCCAAAGTTCAGACTGATTTTCTATTAGTCAACAAAAATGAAGTACTTTCTATGTAAAAAGCACTGTGCTAAGTGCAGGAGGAAAAATGTACTTTCTTAATCTAGAATCTCAGGGGGGGAACAGGAATTGACTGTCTAATCTAATTTAAACTGAAGCCATAGACCCCCATCTACATGCTGTCCATGACGAGTAGTCATCTCTGTCCATTGCTGAACATTAATGTGATGAGAAACTTAGTATCTTATTGGAAAGCCCATTCCACTTTTGGATAGTTCTGTAAGTAGAGTCTTCCTAACACATTTGACTTCTGTAACTTCTGCCAATCCCCTACTTCTACCCTCAGAAGTCACAGAGAATAAATAGAATCCTTTTTTAAAAAAACCTTACTTTCTGTCTTAATAACAATGCTTTAGACAAAAGGGCAAAGGCTAGGCAAACACAGCTAGAAAATGTGTGAGGCCAAATTTGAACCCAGGTCCTCCTGACTCCAAGCCACCACTTTATCCACCATGTCACCTAGCTGCTCCAATAAATATAATCCTTTCACATGACAGCCTTTAATTATTTTTTAAAGTCATAAATAAAAATCATAAGTCTTCTCTTTTCCAGGGTGAATATCCACTGTTCCTTCAACTGATCCTCAGGGCAAGGATTCATGTAAATTTAATTCAAATACATTCATCTTAAACAGTAATCAACAGACATTTAGCAAGCCCCTATTATGTGCTAGTCATAGTATTAAGTACTGATTTTACAAAAAAAAAAAAAAAAAAGCAAAAAGATAATCCCTGCTCTCAGATTTATAATCTAATGAGAGTATTTTTTGTTTGTATTTTTACCCAAAAGCCTACCACTGACATGAAAAAAAATGAAATTTTAATTGTTTCCCTCTTATATTCTGCCCCAGTGAGTCTAAATATAATTATATAATATAATAAATTAATAAATAAATTAATAAATATAATAAATAAAAGTACATTAAAGTCATAGCACCTAAAATGTAAAGGAAGGAAACAAAGCAGAGAAAGTGGACTACAGACCAATTTCCCTACTGAATATTGAACCAAAAATTTTAAAAAAGATATTAGCAAGTAGGCTAGAACAACATATTAGAAAGATTATAGACAATGATCAGTTTAGGTTTATATGAGGAATAATGGGTTAGTTCAACATAATGAAAAATATTTGACCATCTATTAATGTCACTGAAACAACTGCTACTATCGTAGAAAAGTCATTTGAAACAGAATCTAGGTGGTCATAACTCATAGTACAAAATAGCTTTTCATCCTTACTGCTTATACCTTGATACTTAGGCAGTATTTTGTATATTTTACATAGTATGGGGGAGGGGCGCTTCAGCCTTTATTACAACTATTTTCACCAAAATAAATAGTTCTGCATACAGTGTTCAGGAAGACACAGGGAGGAGGCACAAGTATTGGGTAACATTGCTCTCAGGGGAGGCCCCCAATACCAAGCTGACCTCTACTCTCCAGGGCCAGCCACCACCCCACCCCAGGCAGGGCCAGACACGAGGCCTTCTTGCTTCTGCTTACTCAGAGAGCCTAACCCTCAAAAAAGCTAGCTGGGGGCAGGCAGGAGGGGGAGGTAGTGAAAATAAGGCACGGTGCCCCCCACCCCACTCTTCTGGCCACCCATGGCAGCCCTGCAGTGCTCAGGGAGCTCCTGCACTTCCCTCCTGCCCCCATATGTTAGACACCATGCTTTGGTATAACTTGCAATTAAACTATCAAGAGTAAAAACAAAACAAAAAAAATCACATTAATTAACACACTACCCATAAACTTGATTGATAACTACAGAATATTTATCTGCAACAGTTATTCCTCTCACATTGATTTGTAATTTCTACACACCTAGTCAGTATGTTAAACTGTTTAACACATTTTTTTGTCTCTCTAATGCAATTACCATAAAATATTGTATATTATGAGTATCTGATGTTATGTTTGTGACAGCCTCTACTAGACTACAAACTTCATATCAAAGGTGTTGATTTCAGTCAACAAAATCTGGGTTCAATTCCTTGCTCATTATCATGAGCAAGTTATTAAACCCCTCTCACCCTCAGCACCCTAATCTGTAGGACAGGGTTTATGGTACCCTTAGTACCTATACCTCTTATATTTATTATCTGGATAAAAGAAAATGTACATAAAATACTACCTAAGTATCAATTACTGTAATAAGGACAGAGATCTCATCCAATCTAAATTTTCTGATACCCTCCCCCAGGTTAGTTCTCCAACACAGTAGGCACTTAATAAATGTTTGCCCAGAGAATGAAGGCAATGAAGTTAATTCTTTTGAACCTAATACAATTAACTTTTTTGTTTGCTTGTTTTTATATATACACACAAGCCTTTCTGTAGAAACCTCTGTAACCCAAGAAGTCTTCAATTGGGCATTAAATCAGAATGAAACAAACAACCTTACTTAAAACAGGATGTTCTCATTTCAGAACTAACTGGACAAACAATGAAACAGCTTCTTTTTATTTATTTATGTTTGTTAGTTTGTTTGCTTACTTATATATAAATAAATTTATATGTAAATAACACTGTTCCCCCAAAGAGCCCAGACCACTCTCCTGGCATTAACTAATCTATTCCTTTTAAACCATGTTTTCAATCCTTACCACATTGTGTGAAAATTGTTATAAATAGCTTTATGAATGTGTTTCAGCAAAAATAATGGTCATTGTGAAAAGCAGCTGCTGCAACCCACTAAGAGCAAACTTCAAAATAAGGAAAATCAGATCCAACTGCACATATGACAAATGCTAGTTGTAGACTACAAAGTCATTAACCTTTTTAGGAGCTAACTATGCAACTGATAAGAGTCCTGATCTTGGGAGTCAGGAAGATCTAAGTTCAGAACTATTCTCAATCACTTAGTAGCTGTGACCCTGGGAAAGTCAATTAGCCTCTGTTTGCCTCAGCTTCCTCAACTGTAAAATGGAGATAATTAAAGCATCTACCCAGTTAGATTGCTCGAAATATTGGTTCCATTCACTGGTTATATTACCAATAAAGTGTTTTACCATTTGCCAAGCGTTTTCACCAATATAATATCACCCCATCCTCATAATATTTTTCTAAATGAAATAGAGCTCGTCCTATGTACCTCCTTTTAAGAGCTAAGAAGTCCAAGCTTCAAAGAGATCAAATGATTTGCCTTAAAAAAAAAAAAAAAAAAAAAAAGGTACATAGCTAGTGGCCTGTGACAGGTCATGAATTTAAACACAGTGGTACAAGCAGGAACCATAGGAGTGTGTCCATTCATGCTATCTAATTGCTGTTATCTTGCCTAACAAAATGTAACATCTTCAAAATATATTTTTTCTTTAAAGTGATCTCATGAAGTTGCTTCTAGAGTGTTCATGAGGACACCCAAACCATAGCCACACCCCCTCTCCATCCTGCGCCTCTTAAACAAACATAAAAAAAGTTGCACGTGATTCATTTTAAATTCCACCTTCCAATCCCGTGTAAACCACGTTAGTTCTCCCTTGGGACCATCGATCGGTCAGTCATCCAAGATTTTGGGTGTTGGGGATAGAAAGAAAGGAGGTGGGCAAGTCCTTGCTCTCAAGGCGCTCACAGTCAAACTGTCCAGCTTTCCCTTAGCACAAGAAACCTCTTCTCTCTCCTCCTTGAGATGACTTCTTCCCGCCCCACTTCCTTGTCTGAAGCGCTCCTTTCTTTCCCACTTTACAGCCTCCAGGAGGGTCTTACCTCTTCCACCACCCCACCGCCAATCTAGTTCATTAACAGAGGGAAAAAGAGAGCTGCGAGAGTAACTTCCCCGAACCCCTTCTTTGCCTACATACCACCACCACCACCAAACGCAGCTGCTAGACCCCGAGAAGCTCTGGGTGTATTTTTTTCCTCCACCCCCCACATTCATGACCAAGCCGCCCATGCCCCCAGGCGGTTGGAGACACTTGCCTGGTTGGGGTCGGTGGCCCGAAAAACGTGACAGGCCATCTGGGACTCTGGGTTATCTGGCTGGGCTTTGATCAAATAGGCAAAGTAGGTAAGGTCATGGCTGTTGTGGATGAAGCGAGAGATGTGCTGCGCCTTATGTTCGAAAATGAATACGGACGGGTTGGGTAGTGGGCCGGGGGCGGAAGGGCTGCCCCCCGAACCCCCACTATTGCCCGAGGGGGCGGGGACGCAGCGGAGGTACGGGGAGCTCAGAAGCAGTAGCACCTCTCGAGCCGTGCCGGGCTCCGGCTTCTGGCTCCGACGGCGGATCTCCGCCATCAGCCAGGGCAGCATAGGTAGCGTGGTCCTTCGGTCCAGGCACGACCAACCCACGTACCACAGTCTAAAGCGCTTCTCCCCTGGCTTGCCCGGTCCGGGCTGGGATGGAGCCCCCCCTGCAGCAACCGTTGTTGCCTCTGGAGCCGGCTCAGGCTGGGGCTCGGGTCCTAGGGGGTGAACGAAAGGCTCGTCCTGGATGCAGCTCGGCGCTTCCATAACTCTTTCCTCAGTGAAACACTCCAGGGAATGACTTGGCGGAGCCTGACCGCGCCACGCGAGCGGGAAGGGAAGGGGCCGCCGGGGCCGAAACTGCGCCAACCCGCGCCCGCACTCCTCCTCCGGGCCGGGGCTGCCCCTCAAGTCACAGTCTGATCCCAAACTCAGGCAGCTGCAGTGCCCCTCTCCGATTGAACCCAGTTAGCTAGCAGCGCCTCAGTGCCAGGCACCGCTGGCCGCCCTAGCCTAGGCGAAGGCTTAGGAGGGCACTGGCTGGAGGGTGTGTGCGCCGCGGATGGACAGGCACGCAGGGTCAGTGGAGCATCTCTCCCTTGCGCCCTGGTCCGGGTGCCTCCTCTTCTCTTTCACTCTGCAGCTCAGTCAGAAAGCCATTTCCCCCAAGGTGTCCCAGGCTTCGCCCCTACTGTCACGATCGCCGCTGGCCAAGGACCACCTCGTGGTACCGTATGCCTGGCTGCCGCTGTTGCCGCTGCTGCCACTGAGGTCGCTGCTCTTGTTCCCGCTGCTGCTGCCACCGCGCTCTCCCCACATCCAAGCGGGGAGGGAGGCTGGACTGGGACGGGGGCGGGGGCGGGGGC
>NC_058132.1:558857964-558873503 GCF_016433145.1 Gracilinanus agilis | reverse complement strand
GGGGGCGGGGGTGGGGTTGTGTGAGAAAGAGCCCTGGGCTGGGGTTGGGGTTGGAGTGTACGGAGAAGGAGCCGCCTCCTCTGAGGTGACCTGCTGTCACCTGAAAAGGTCGGGGGCTGGGCAGGGCTAGGCAGACTGCGGCTCTGACAGTCCTCCTGCCAGGACAGAGAAAACTACTCCTATGGAAAATAACAAAACAAAACGTGGCCTCTCCGCAACTGCTGCTGCTCCCCCGGCTGCTGCTCCTCCTCCAGCCTCTACAGCTCCTCCTCCTGCTGTTCGCCGATCCCCTCCTTCCTTCCTTCTGTCTTTAGAGTGGCTCCTACTCCACCTCTCCTCCCTCTCCTCCCCAGGAGCTGGGAAGGAAGCTGACAAATGCGGATATAATGAAATCGTCTTCTCACCTTTGCTTCCTGCACTAGCTTCCAACACTTTGAAGCTACGCCTCCTGCTCCGGGGGCTGTTTTTCTCCCTTGGTGCCCAACTGGCCCCCACAGCTATCAAATCTTCTTCCTCTGACACTAGTCTTGTTCGCCAGCAGGCGTATCAGCTGCCCCCTAGAGAAAGGGCCATTCCCAGAAGTTCACTGGGAAATTTTTAAAAAATGATTTAAAGAACTAGGATACTAGCCACCGGCCATTCCCAGGAATTCATTGGGAATTTTTAAAAACTAACCTAAAAAACCCAATTGTTTAGTGATTATTTAAACTTGATACTAATTCGCCTCGAAATATTATTATTTTTTTTTACATATAGGCATGAGTTTTAGTAGTAAGTAGCAAAGAATTGGAATAATATAAAGGCCTGTTGGTTAAGCAAATTAGAGTACAAGAATATTATGGAATATTACTGCCCCTTAAACAATCAAGATGAAGAATTCAGAGAAATATAAGCAAATTTACAGAGATCTGAGACAAAGTAGAGTAAGCAGAACTAGTGAAACAACGCACACACCAACAATATTATTGTTAATGTCAGAAAGGGGATTGCTATTGAACCTTGTGTAATTGTTATGGTCATGCTTGGTTCCAAGAAAAGATAGGCATGTTAACCTCCTCTTCTTTAAGGAAGGGGTAGACTATGGGTATTTGGACACTCAATCAGTCAATGAATACTTATTAGGCACCCATGATGTGCCAGACACTTAGCTAAGCTCTGGGATACAAAGGAAGGTTTAAAACTGCATATGCTGCCAGATTCTATTGATGCTAGATGTGCTGAACTGCTCTTTTATGCTTTGTTGCAAGAAAGGGCTTTTCTGGAAAGAAACATATTTGTAAATGTAGGTGTTGTAAAAAGTGTAAACATATATAATTATATATATAATCATGGTCCCATTAATACAACTTTTTGACTCCCATTTTGATTTTACATTACAAGGTATGCCTACCTTGTGGAACAGACAGATTTGCAGGAAGACATCACTATTTACTTTATTCAAAGTTTAAAGAACTATAAAAGATATAATTTTATTGTTTTCATAATAGTCTACTACAACATAAATGAAAATTTTACTAAGTAGGAAAATTAGTTTTTGTATACTTAGTGATTTTTTTTTCTAGGAAATGTAGAATCCAAAGTATATATTTTCACTTTCTAAAAGCACGGCTGGGGATATAAAGAAAGGCAAAAGACAGTCCTTGACTTCAAGGAATTCATAATCTAATGGGGAAAAACATCAAGGAAAGAGATTCTGTACAAACAAGCTATATAGAATGAATGGGAAATAATAGATAGAAGAAAGAAAGGCAATAGAGTTAAGAGGTATTGAGAAAGACTTCCTGTGGAAGTAGAATTTTAGTTGGGCTTTAAAGGATAACAACAACAATATTCCAGGTTGATGTAAATATATAAAATCAAGAACTATCCTTCAAAAATTTAGTAGTCTAAGGTTATGGGCAGCTTTCAGAATAAGATCTTGTAAACTACTGACAAGCATTGAAAGATTGCTTCTGATCATTAATAAACAAAATGCAAATTAGATAAGCTTAAATTTTCACTCTCACCCAACAAATTGGCCAAGATGACAAAAGAGAGCAGGGGCTTGGAAAAACAAGACTAACACAGTATTGATGAAATGGGCCAACTAAGAAAATAATTTGAATTATGCGAGAAAGACTACTTATTCATTGTACTATTATCATTCCCACTTCACAGAAGAAGAAACAGGTAAACAGAAATTTAGATGACGTCCCCAGGGTCACATATATAAGTGTCTAAGGTAAGGATTGAATTCATCTCTATCTGCTAAGCCACCAACTGGCAGGAACAGAATGAACTGATTTAGAATGAAGTAGCAAGAACTAGAAAAACAATATTTTAAATGTCTATAATAATGCAAACAAAAAAACATTAAAAATCAGACAAACTCTGATCATTTAAATACTCTCTGTTTGTTACTTCCTTCTCTAGTTCCAGAGAACAGAAACAATGAAATGCACCTCCCACTGCCTCTTAGAGAAGTGGGGGGTTACAGTTGTGTAATGTATCATATCTTATCAGATACAATCCTTGAGCTTATTAATTTTGTTTAACTGTTATTTCTTTCCTTCAGAGGAGGTCCAGTAACATAATTATCTAGCAATGACTTCAATGTAAAAATAAATAGTACAATAAAACTCATTTTTAAATGCTTAGAACAAGAAGAGATGAAACTTCAAAAATAACAATAAATATGTCTATTGTGTATTTCCTAACTGTATGATCTGGGCAGACCCTTGCTGCCTTGTTTAGTATTGATTTTAAAAACGTAAATTAAGAGTTTAAAATATATATATGTATATGTACATATATATATAGTGCTTCAAAGCTGGCAAAACACTAATATTCATAATCTGAGTTGAGCCTCACAACGACCCTAATAAATTAGAATCATAGATCTTAATATTCTCATTTTATAGAGACAAAACAGGCTGTAAGAGATTCTATTTTGTCTATGATCACCTAGCTAGTATCAGAAGTAAGACTTGAACTCATGGAAAATCTTGAGTAGGGGCACAAGTCAAAGCCTAATTCCTAGGAATACCTCCAGAATAAAACCAGTTGATTTGAACCTAGAGTTTTAAGTGCAAAGCTGAGCCACCATATACATGTTGACTTCTTTTGTCTATACATAGTGCCAGACCTAAGTATACAGAAAAAAATAGACTAAATGCATTTTACAATACTATTATATCTCACCCATAACAAATCTAAGATATTGCATCTGGCTATGCAATATTTTGTTTTTATGTTTACCGAAACAATCTAACAGAAAAATCTAACAGATTTTTAACTTGAGGTGTTCATTTATAAGTGTATTTGTAATCTTATTAATGATTCTTTTACATTGCTTCTCATTTTTTTACCTAGTTTTTTATAAGTAACCTTTAAACTAAATTAATTGAACCCCTCTGTACCATAAGTAGCAAATATTACCAGCATCTGGTGACAAAATTGATAAAGGAAAATTAACTCACATAATATTAAGTAGGAAATTTAAAGACTTCTCTCTATATAAGTTCTATAATATGTAATTAATAGTGAAATTACATTAAATCTTTTATTTTTAAATTTTATTTTTAAGCCCTTCCCTTCTGCCTTAGAATCAATACCATGTATTGGTTCCAAGATGGAAGAGTTGTAAGGGCTAGGCAATGGGGATTAAGTGGCTTGCCCAGGGTCACACAGCTAAGAAGTGTCTGAGGTCATATTTGAAACCAGGACCTCTCATCTCTGGGCCTGACTCTCAATCCACAGAGCCACCCAGCTGCCCCCACATTAAATATTTTAAATAAGATTACAAAAGACTGCATATTACTCGATTTGGATTTGTTTAAGTGCAGTGTTATTCCAGAGTAAAAATGAAGTGAATTAATTAGTTAACTTTTACTGAGAATTTGGTCAGTGATAATAGAAATTATTTCTCACCCTTCAGTTAAAATGAAATCTTTACTTGACTATTTTATTGAACAAATGAAAACACAAGAATTTCTAAATATTGTTCTTGCCCACAGTTTGATGGAAAGTGGAAACATATATATATATATATATATATATGTGTGTGTGTGTGTGTGTGTGTGTGTGTGTGTGTGTGTGTGTGTGCGCGCGCACAAAGTTAGAATTAACTTTTCTTTCTATTACCTAATTTTCCTATTTATAATCAATACTTTTTTATATTCCATAGTTGGTTAGACAAAGAAGAATTTTAGGCAAGATAAATTAATCTGGCATCAAAGATGAAAATTTGTCATATAACAAACTTTCTTTTTTGACCAACAGAATCCAGGATGGTTTTCCATATGCATTTGTGTACAGAGGTGAGTGTGCTGGTTAATTAGGAGAGGGAAGTATTTATACAGTGCTAACTATGTGCCAGTCATTATGTTACATGTTTTTACACATATTATTTCATTTGATCTTCAAGATAACCCTTCAAGACAGGTGCTTTTATACTCTAATTTTGCAGAAGAGAAAACAAGGATAGTAGCAGTGAAATGACTTGCTTAGGATCATATACCTAATAAATGTGTGAAGTCCAATTTGAACTCATGTTTTCCTGACTCCAGGCCTAACACAATTCCCAGTAATAGTAGTAGTAGCAGCAACAGCAGCAACAGTAATTGTTGTAGTAGTAGTAGTAGTAGTAGTAGTAGTAGTAGTAGTAGTAGTAGTAGTAGTAGTAGTAGTAGTAGTAGTAGTAGAACAAGAACAAAAAGAAAAAGAAGACTGCATATTGGAATAAAATTATTAAAACTGAATTTAAAGAAAGAGGTTGTTTTCTTCCAATTTGTCTTGTAAACATTGGACTCAATTCTCCCTTTGTATTTTCCTAAAATCAAGAGAACAGAAGTTCCTGACACCTTAACTCAGTCACCTTCCTCAATTATTTTCTCATCCCTCTCCAACCCCTCCCCTGATTCCTTTTGAGAATGTCATGGTGACCACACTTGCCCCATGGCCTCTGTGCAGAGAAATATCAGTACTATGAAAGTATTACTTCAAGGAGTGCTATTACAAAATTACTAAGAAAAATTCTTTTGGATTTTTCTACTTTATGAACAGTTGCATTGCCTTTTTAAGCTATACAACCCAATATATATAGAGAGGCAAGAAAGCATTGTGTATGCAATGGGAAACATCACTCTCCTTTCGAGTTTGTAGGAACACAATAGCCCATGTTCCTCCTTACACAGGCTAAGTATTTACTCATTTCATTGCATTCCTTGGTGGCAGAATTTTGGCAAATACTATTCATGTTTTACAGATAAGGAACCTGAAACTCAAAGAAAGAAGTTGAGCTAACCCACTCTAATACCACTGGTCCAGAGAATGCAATAGAATCTAAGGGTTACTGATTGACATTCAAGGGTTCTCTGACTTCCAGAGGAAAAAAAAATCAGTTAGTTTTTGTTTTTATCAAAAATCTATATGGGAATAACTGGAATGATTTTCCCCTGAAGAATGGTGGTGCATCATTGATCCCTAGTTTATGTGCTCCTGAATAACTCAAAGGAAAGTCTTTTTGGAAGCAGTGGAAAGTCCATACAGAAATATAGACCTGGGATAGAAGATCTCATTTGTCCTAAAATGACTGTTAATAGCTGGAAGGAATCTGAGTCAATCTTTTAATTAGTGCTTTGGGGCAAGACAATGGCTAAACCATTTGAGACCCATCTATTCTGTTCTGCAAAACAAGCAATAATAAGAGTCAAATGAGAAAATATGCAAAACACTATGCAACCTTTAAAATGCTATTTAGGGGGCAGCTGCGTGGCTCAGTGGATCAAGAGTCCAGCGCAGAGATGGAAGTCCTGAGTTCAAATTTGACCCCAGACACTGCCTAGCTGTGTGACCCTAGGCAACTCATTTAACCCCATTGCCTAGCCCTTACCGCTCTTCTGTCTTGGAACCAATGCACAGTATTGATTCTAAGATGGAAGGTAAGGGTTTTTATTTTTAAAAAATGAAATAAAATGCTATTTAAATTTCAGTTGTTATGAATTTAGCATCTCTTGGCTCACCCCCACCCCTACTTTAAAGAATGCTCAGTCATCATTCCAGTGAAGTTCAATAATAGCTTAGGTTGGGTCTGCTTCCAAACATGCTAGAAGGAGGAGTTCTGCCCCCACCCTCAGTTAAAAGCAGGTGCAGATATCCTCTGACTGCTTTCTGTTGGCCATGGTGTCTAAAAGGGTTAGTATTTCGTATTAAGGAAATACTGAGGAAATCTTCTAATTGACTTCTGAGCTTCAGCTCCATACAGAGATCATAGGGGCAACCTATGCCCTCAACCCTCAAACCTTTGATTCCTTCTTGCCTTAAGTGTAAGAGTGTCTCTGAGTTTACAGGTTTCTAGGGTTGAGGTGGGATTGGGGGTGCCCTTCTCAGAGGTGAGCTACAGGCCAGGGGTTCATCCCTACACACAGCCCGTGACAAGCTTGGGTCTGAACCAAGGTGCCTCCTGTTTGTGTATCCTTTCCTTTAGTATAGCCTGTGAGATTTTGAAAGACAGCTGGCTTGTTCCCCTTCCCAGGCACCAAAGCACCAGAGTAGCAGCTGTGATGAAAATAGCAACAAAGGCAAACTGGCCAAAAAAGAAAAAGTAGATAGGGGGAGGGGCAGAGAAAGAGAGAGAGAGAGACAGAGAGACAGAGAGACAAAGACAGAGACAGACATAAAAATAGACATAGAGAAATATAGAGAAAAGAGACAAAAGGAAAGGGACATAGAGAAAGATACACAGATATCCAAATTGCAGTTGTTCAAAATATACTTAATAAAAGTGAAATATAAAATGTCTAAGTAGCACCCTTGAAAAAGAAACTATGTGTAAATGTCCCAGGGAGCCATGAATATTAGCCTCTCAAATGTTGTAATCATTTCATGATTCTTTTTAATTAAGTACTTTTTAATGTTGCAAAACATATTTCCATATTAGCCATGTTGCAAAGGCAATACACACACAATGAAGAAAAATAAAGAGAATATATGTTTCAATCTGCAATCAGAATTAATCAGTTCTCTCTCTGGATGTGGATAGCATTTTTTATCATAGTCCTTTGGAACTGTCTTGAATCATTATATATATCAGAATAACTAAGCATGTTACAGTTAAT
This sequence comes from Gracilinanus agilis, assembly GCF_016433145.1. Taxonomy (NCBI): domain Eukaryota; kingdom Metazoa; phylum Chordata; class Mammalia; order Didelphimorphia; family Didelphidae; genus Gracilinanus; species Gracilinanus agilis. The sequence continues at coordinate 558,866,406 of NC_058132.1, read as the reverse complement.
CATTATTATAATATTGCTATTACTGTGTATAGTGTTCTTCTGGTTCTGTTTACTTTACATTGCATCAGCTCATATAAGACTTCCCAGTTTTCTTCTGAAATCATCCTGCCCATCATTTCTTATAGCCCAATATACCACAACTTGTTCCCTATTCCCCAAATAACTTTGTGACTCCAAAAAAAGAGTTGCTCGTGATTCTTTAATGCTTAGCCTTCCCTTTTCTGGATAGCATAAAGCTATCTGTTCCATACCTGAATCATAGACCTTCTTGTCCTACCTCTTGTCCTAATCAAGCAGGCTCACAACCTAGGTATCATCCTTGACTCTGCACTCTCTCACTCCCCCCCCACCCCACCCCCATTCCTATCCATATTACTTTAGCTAAATCCTTCACATATACTTTCTTTTCTCCCTCTTATGCTACCACCACCCTGGTGAAGGTCCATATCATCTCACATCTGGGCTATTACAATAATCTTATGGTCAACCAGCTTCAAATCTCTTCCCACTCCAGTCCATCCTTCATTTCGTTGCCAAAGTACTCTTCCTAAAGTGTAGGAAGACCTTCAACTGATTAAGTTCTGGTGGTCCCCTATTGCCTCAGGGAACAAATCTAAAATCTACTTTTTACTTTTAAACCTAGCCTCTTCCTACCTTTCCAGTCTTTATAAACTTTATTCCCTTCTAGATACACTACAATCCAGAAACATCAGTCTCCTTGCTGTTCCTCACACATGATATTCCATTACAATTTCAAATCTTTTCTTTTGCATTCTCTCATGCTTTTATGTGCCTTTACTGTTCTCCTTCCTTATCTCCACTTCCTGGCTTACCTGTCTCAGCTAAAATTCCACCTTTTGCAATCTACAATTTATTCCATTTGCATCTTGTATATACATAATTCTTTACATGTTGGCTCCCCATTAGAATGTGAGCTCTCTGAGGACATAGTTTTCTTTGTATCTTTAGTGCTTAGCACACAGTGCCTAGCACATAGTAAACATTTAATAAATGCTTATTATTGTTGGATAAACAGATGGATAGATGGGTCTGAATCCCAAAAGAGCTAAGATAGTTCCTAAAACTATTAGCTGAAATAGGTAATACACTCATCCTGTAAGAAAGAGATGGCAAAGCAACTACAATTTAATTGTTTGGGGTTCTCTTGTTTTTTGTTGTTGTTGTTGTTGTTTTGACTAGACACACATTACCACTTCCATAAACAAAGAAAAAAAATAGAATTCTACATGAAACCATGAATCCTTATGACATGCAACTAGTTTTTTTAAACATGTATTAAATTTTAAATGGTAGAATTAATATCCTTGCTTGTCTACATTCTCTTCTGAGCTTTCTTCTGCTCTCTTCTATGTATTTTTAAAATGTGTGACTGCCATTCTTTTCTTTCTTTTTTTCTAACACCACTATCACTTCTCCCCAGACAAAAGAACTCCTTTGTAACAAATAAGCATAGTCAAGCAAATACAAATTCACACTGATTTCATGAAAATGTGAATTTATTCTGCATCTGTCTGTCACCTCCTTGCCAAAAGTTTAAAAGCATGCTTCAAAGTGAGTTTTCTGGCATCATGACTGGCCATGATATTGATCAGAGTTCTTAAGTGTTTCAAAGTTGTTTTCCTTTACAATATTATAGTCATTATAGGATTTTTTTTCCTCCTGGTTTTGCTCTCTTTGTTCTACATCAGTTCATATGAGCCTACCTACATTTCTCTAAATCTGTCACTTATTTCTTATGGTGGCATAATATTTTATTATATTAATATATTAATTTCTTCAGTCATTCAGTCATGAGCTTTTTTTCCAGTTTACAACAAAATGTTTAGCTTTGAGTAATTATATATGTCACAGTGGATAGGAAACCAAAATTGGATTAAGGAAAACCCAAGCTCTAATCCTGCCTCAAACATTTCTTATATATGTGGCCTTAGTCAAGTCACAACCTCTCTCAGCCTTAGTTTCCTCATCTGTAAAATATCGATGAAAACAACTCCTACTTCCCAGAGTTGTCGTGAGGAGTAAATGAGATAGTATTAGGAAAATTATTATTTATATATATATGTATATATATATATTTGTATATATCCTGATATCTTAGATATCTAAATTTTATTACAGAGATATGCTACAAAGAGTTGTTTCCCCAATTAACTGTTTTCCTTCTAATTCTAAGTGCGTTTCTTTTGTTTGTACAATTTTTTTATTTTTATGTAGTCAAAATTGTATTTTGCCTTTAATGATCTCTTCTGTCTTTATACTTGTCAGAGATATCTCCTCTACTTTTAATTTTTTAATAATACTTTATATGTAAATGAGAGACCCTACTTCTTCCCATTTAAAGTTATATATGTTTATATCCCTATATCTATCTTTAAATATGTTTCCCTGAGATTTGTTCCTCCAGGTAAAGTTTATTACCTTAGTTTTACAAAGTAACCACTGGATAGTTTAATTGACTTGCACAGAATCTCTAAATTGATTTAGACAGTATTATTATTAGCAAGTTCCAACCCTGAAGAATTAATATCTTTCTAACTGTTTAAGTTTTCCTTTATTTAAATAGTGTTTTCTACTTGTATTCATATAATTCCTGTATGTTTTGGTAAATAGACTCCCAGCTATTTTGAACTTTCTATACTTATTTTGAAATGGAATTTTTTTCTATCACATTCTGCTGTGTTTTGCTGGTAAGATATATAGAAGAGTTGAATATTTTGATGTCTATTTCATATCCTACTATTTTAAACAAGTTACTAATTTGTTCAGTTAATTTTTACATTGAACCATTAATGGTCTATAACCAAACATGCTATTATTTTTTTAAAAAGCAATAATTTTATTTCTTCTTTGCCCATGTATATTCCTTCATTTTTTTCTTGCTTTATTGCCATAGCTAGTATTTTATCATAATATCTGAGGTCAGAATTTGAACCCAGGACCTGTCATCTGACTCTCAATCCTTTGAGTCACTTAGCTGCCCTCTTAACCACCGATTTCATTAGAAAGATAATTATAGATAATATTGGTTTTAGATAGATAGTTACCTTCCTTAAAGAACAGACCATTTAGTCCTGTGCTTTCTAATTTATTTAACACAAATGCATGCTGTATTCTGTCAAAAGGTTTTTATGTATCTAATGACAATTATTAAGTTTTAAAAAATTATTATAGTCTAGTTTTCCTAAGAATGAACCAACCATACATTTCTGGTATAAACTTAACTTTCTAAAATAAACTCTCAAATGAAAACTCCCAGAAACAATGTAGTCAAAATCTAGAAATTACAGGACAAATACAAATATTGCATACATCACGAAAGAAATAGTTTAAGTACTAAGGAGATATAGTGAAAATTATACATGATCTGGCAACTACAACTAAACAAGAGAGAGGAGCTTGTAATTGACATTCTAAAGAGTAAACTAAATATAAGCTTAAATAACTTACCTAGAAAAACAAATATAATCCTGAAGAAGCAAATGTTCCCTCAAGACCTCATCAAGGATTATAGAGAGTGAAATAATGCAAAGGCCATAAACACAATTTTATTATTTCGAAATAGAGAAGAAAATGGAAGGAAGATAGAATACACTAGAAAGGGAGGAAGGGGAACAAGGAGGGAATTTACTATCTAAAATAAGCTGGGTGTGCAAGTAGAAGACTATAAAAACATGGAGGAAAAAGATAGTGGAGTGGGTTTCACTTGAAGCTCACTTTTATGTGAACCATTCAAAGGAGGTTAACACACACACACACACACACACACATTTCAGGTGCCAGGGTAGAAGTACAATCAACAATCAATTCATCCAAGAAACAAGAGGATATGGAGAAAGTAGGGGGGAAAGTATAATAGGAAGGTTAGGCTGGGAGAAGAATAAGTTACAAACTCAATCTCAGAAGGTGAAACTCCAAAGGTGGTTTGTAGAGGGGAAAAGCAAACATCAATAGTTCTGCATGGAATAGAAGTGAGAGTTGGGATACAGCAAACATCAGAGTTCTATCTAAAACATGAACTGAGAAGCTTAAGTTGCCCTGATTCTTTGTGGTCCCTTTGTATGTGATCATTCTCAAGTATGTACCTCTCCCTCTAATGACATGGAAACCTTTAGGAAAACATATTCAATGTGAGGAGAGTATTTTAAATTTTCTCTTCTTTTCTTATTTCTGTTAATTTTTTTTTTTTTGCTCCACTGTGCCCAGACTCAAAAAGACTTGAGTTCACATTCAGTCTTAGATACTTACTAGCTGTGTAAGTGGGCAAGTCATTTAACTTCTGTTTACTTCCATTTTCTCAACTGTTAAATGGAGATAAATATAGCATTTATCTTGAACAGTTATTGAGAGAATAAAATTAGATAATATTTGTAAAAGTGCTTAGCATAATGCCTGATGTAGACTAGGATATACAAATGCTTGTTTTCTTTCTTTCTTTCCCCTTGACCTAATGAATCCTTTAGTTAGACTAGTAAAAGAAATATGAGTGAAGGCTCATGATTTATGGCTGTAGAGTGAATATTGATCTAACCTATTTCTTGATTGGGGTAGCTTTCAAAGGGTTCATGACTGAAAGATCCAGGGATAAACCAAAGCCCACAAAGGATAGGATGTTGTACAAGTATCTCTCTTATCAGCCTTCCCCTTTTTCTTAAAGGAAACCTCAAAAACGAATGTTTCTAATAACCACATAAATTTATACTAGTATTCTTAGCTCAAGCCTAAAAGACAGCTTTTGACAATTGGAAGGAAGCTTAAATCTGCACAGAATTAGTAACCCTAAGACCGTTTCTTGTTTATTTACTATTTTTAACAGCTTCTTTAAAACTTGGAAATAAAATCTGTTTTCTTTCTGAAAATAGTTTGTTTTGCCTCTGACATGGAAAATGCATCACATGTTTCCCTCAAGCAGTATTTAAGCTTGTGTTTTGGAAAATCCCAAGCATGAAATTATAGTACTGTAAACAGAATTACAAAATCTATAGGAGTAGTAAAGGGTGGATGAATTAAAACCTTATTAATAATAAAGCTTCTGTAGGATTTCTAAATTTGTTTAGAAAAAGGTTCTATATTTTTAAGGAACAAGAAACAAGTTTGGACTATTCTACAATAAGCTTAACTAAGTACTGGATGACTGGATATTTGTGTGTGTGTGTGTGGATATGTGTGTACTTTTTAGGGTTGGTAAATAAATGGAAGGGAACATCTCTGGAGTATAGCAAGCATCCTCCCTCTCTTCTAAACTCTCTCTCATTAATAATTAATAAACACTTGCAGATAGTTATTATTTTCAAAACACTAGAGCATCATAGTAGTTTGCCTAGACTTTGAAAATGTTCTCTTGCTGGGCTCACAAAAGGTTTTTGTCCATTCTAAGGTAGTGTCCAACTGCTTCAATATAATAAATTTCTTTTAGTGAAAGAAGGTAAATATATCAATGAAGCCACATCTTGCTTTTTTTCCTTATCTGATTTTAAGTTGCAATAAACACAACCCAAAATAAACACTTATTTTGCTTACGTAGGAGTGATTTTTTATTTGATTTAAAAATCATTCAATGTTCGGTCAGTTGCTTCTTATTTTTTGCCTTTGCACAATAGCATTGTTTTAGATAGTAAATTCCCAGAGAGTGAATAACTATGTCTGAAAACTAATTTTACATACCATCTCCTTATCATACTATTATCACAGGTAGTTGATAAGGAAGAAAAAGAGATTAAATAACTCCCAGGAAACTGTTGGGGAAAAAATTTTAATTGAAACTGGCAAGATGCAAAACTAGTACTCCAAGTAGATAGTCATTGGATATTTTCTCCCCTCCCCCCTTTATTTTGAATTTTATTGATAACTTTTGTTTTTACATCATCTTAATTTCCAGATGAATACTTCCCCCACCCATCCAGCCATTCCTCGTGACAAAGAATAAAATTAATCCACATATCAACTAGATTTGGTAGAAGATATACTCTAACATACTCATAGACCACTGTAAAGAAAGGAGAAAAAGATTTTTTTTGGTCTCTTCTTTAAGGTCCTTAGTGGCTTGGACTTTAGCATCTTTCCCACAGAACCTAGCACACAGAAGGCACTTAATAAATGGTGGATTAATGTCTGTGGTCAAAGGCAACTCCAAAGGTAAAAGGCAATTGCCATAATTGCATAGTATTCAGTTTGTTTTGTTTTGGATTTTTGTTTTTGCCACTCACATAGTTGTAATCATACACATTGGGGTGCAGGGAATATTGAAGGAGGACTAACATTATCCTTTTCAGGGTTGCTTACCCACCTTTGGTGTCCATCTACTACACAACTCACCTGTGGCTCCAATAAACTGTACTATGGGCAGCAGCCACGCTTCAGTAAACCTGTTTTGGTAGATAGGCTAAACAAGGTTGAGGGTAGCTGATAGGCTTTAAACCTGATGATGCTCTTGGGGGATGATGTCTACTCCAAGTGTGTGAAGACTTCCCCCAGCAGAATGGAAGGACAGGAACAATTTGTTCTAACAGCCATGAATGTAGTTGAAGCAAGTGTTGTGGAGGACGGAGAGCTTGGTAAGACACTGAAGACACTCTGTCATCCACTGCAACCCAGGCTATTGCAGTCATCTTGATTTTTGTCTTGCTGCTGGATTTTGAAGAATCTGGAAGAGAGAGTGAGACTGACAATTTTGTGCAATTCTGCCTCACTCAAGTCTAATTCATGCACAAGTCATGACATCACTCATCATGACATCACTGATCCTCAATAAAAAATGAAGGACTAACAACAACTAGTCATATATATTGTTTCCCTGGTTCTGTTTACTCCATTCTGCATTTAGCTTATATGTCTCCCCATTCTTTTTTGAATATTTCATATTTGTTGTTTATTATGGCATAGCAATAATCTATTCCATGAATGTACTACAATTTAGTTATTCCCAGGGAATGGGAATGATCTTTGTGTCCTGTTCTTTGTCACCATAAAATCAGTAGGTATTTTCTCTTCCTTTGATATAAATTGTTTTGAAAGAGCTATTTGGGTCAGGCATATGGTTTATGTGTAATTTTAATATTTTATACTTCTCTGGAGAGGAATTACTGATTTTAAATTCAGTTTTAAATCATTAAATTTAGCACTTTTACTCCATATGAATTTTTTCTGACTTTTAGCTACCTATATTATAATAATCTATGTTACAATAATTGTCCCTATCTAACTAAAAGTTTTTCTTTTACCTATGCCCATCCTTCTAAGGTCATCCATTTAATAATTTTCACACTTATTTGCAAATCTCTTTGTTAGCTTATCCAACTTTTTTCATATCCCCATCTACGAGTCTATTTACTACTCTCCCAGTTTGCATTGCACTTATGGGCAGGGTCTTGAGATTCTGACTACTTATTCACATATAATTTTAGCCCTTGTGTATGCTTGAGTTTACTACCTTATTATTTTCTGTGATAAAAACCTAGACTGGGAGAGGTCAGTTAGGTCAAAAACAGGCTCTACCCACCTCATTATGTATTGTTTTTCAGTTCATGATGAGCAGCTATTTATTTCTTGACCTTAAAAAAACACAGAATGAAGTCATATTGCCACTAAAAATTCTATGCTATCTTACATTCTTATTTTTATGAATATTGTGTCTACAACTCTCCCGTTTCTTAAAGGGGAAGCTGAGACTGGTCTTTGGAATACTTTTATAAAAACTCTCAATCATTCCCCTTTCCACTCCAACCAGTTATGACTGCTGTTTTATTATCATTATTATTATTATTATTATTAACTTGCTCCCATTTCTGACATTATGGAGTCTGAGTAACTGAAAAAGTAAGTTGGTAAATAGCCTTTTTTAATATTTCTAAGAGGTTATTTTGGTCAGAGTTTTTTTTATAGATAACTACTTTTACAGGAAAATAAAATGTGTTCTCTCTTCCCTACTGTTTTGTTTTGCTTTATCTTTTGGTTTAGAAATGACATCTTTAAATAGTCTTGTTATTTCATTTTACCACAGTGTTGTGGTAATAAATACTCTCTAATTTCTGTTTGTTCAGAAGAAGCAGATGGCTGGCAAAATAAGTGGTGGTGTTTTTGGTTTTGTTTTAATAAAGCTTACTTAACTGAAATAACTCTAATTTATGTAATATTTTTCTGTTTACAGAGTGCTTCTCTCACATCAATCCTGTGAAATAGGTAGTGCTAGCATTATCATCCTGCTTTTATAGATGAGGAAACTGAGGCTTAGAGAAGTGTCATAATTAGTTCAAGGTTTCACAGATAGTTCTTGAGCCAGGACTCCTGTGTTTTTTGGACTAATACATGCTCCCTCTGGAAGAGAAAAGAAAGAAAGGAGGAAGGAAGGAAGGAAGGAAGGAAGGAAGGAAGGAAGGAAGGAAGGAAGGAAGGAAGGAAGGAAGGAAGGAAGGAAGGAAGGAAGGG
>NC_058132.1:558713680-558853183 GCF_016433145.1 Gracilinanus agilis | reverse complement strand
TCTTTCTTTCTTTCTTTCTTTCTTTCTTTCTTTCTTTCTTTCTTTCTTTCTTTCTTTCTTTCTTTCTTTCCTCTCTCTCTCTCTCTCTCTCTCTCTCTCTCTCTCTCTCTCTCTCTCTCTCTCTCTCTCTCTCTCTCCATTACCTTCTAAGAATCTATACTATCAGCTCCAAGGCAGAAAAGTGGTAAGGACTAGTCAATTTGGGTTAAGAGACATGACCAGTGTTGCTCAGCTAGGAAGTGTCTGAGGCCAGATTTAAACCCAGGACCTCCAGGACCTCCTGTCTTTAGGCCTGACTAATATTGGGAATAAATTAAGTATTTTGAGATGATTAGGGTCAGATTACCTTTAAGGCACAGCTAGAATCTTGGAAAGGATTCCTGCAGGGAATTTTGAGGACCTTGAAAGTCTGTTCGGAACTTACTGCCAACTGACTCCTGGAGGTATGTTTGCATTGGGAGGAAGCTAGTGGATCGGGCTCGCTGAGAAACTGGAAAACCGAGTGACAGTTGAAGGAGGAAGCAGGTTGGAGTGTTGGGAATAAGGTTGTAGAGAAGATCAACAGAAAGAAGAAAGAAAGAATTTTTTCCTTTGTGTGACCGCAAATAGAGGCAGACCATTTTTGAGGCCTATCTTAGGCCCAGAAGCCTAAACTAGGCCTGAAGAGTGGCAATTGGTAGAGAGAGAGAGAATTACCAAACTGATTCAAATCTGGAAGAAATTTATACAGACAATAAAAACTTAATTATAACAAAGAGGAGTATTAATTAATATTAGTGTATTTAGAATAGACCCTGGGAATTAGAATAGATCAAGAAGTGTTAAGGATGCTCAAGGAAACTTGAGCAAGAAGAAATTTCTCTTGAACTAGAGGGAGTGGGTAAAGTTTAGAACCCTTTTTATAGATTAGGGAATTAATCCTAATCCTCAAACCTTTGTTTACCTTTCCTTTCCATCCTTAAACCTTTTCAATACTTATTAAATAGGTTTTGTTAAGACTGTCTCCAAATAATTTTACTAGGCCATTTTTTTTAAACCCTTTGTACTTTGGTGTATTGTCTCATAGGTAGAAGATTAGTAAGGGTGGGCAATGGGGGTCAAGTGACTTGCCCAGGGTCACACAGCTGGGAAGTATCTGAGGTCAGATTTGAACCTAGGACCTCCTGTCTCTAGGCCTGACTCTCACTCCACTGAGCTACCCAGCTGCCCCCTTTACTAGGCCATTTTTAACTAGACCCAAAGACTAATACTCTATCTACTAAGTCACTTAGCTGCCCCTGGGAGGCAAAATTTCAAAGTACTAAGAGTTCTTTGAAGATAATGATAAAGGGACAAGGCAGGAACTTATTCACCATTATAATGTTGTTGAAGAAACAAGATTTTTAACTAGAAGTAGTTAAGGACTGAATATATTCCATCATGCAAGGAAATAAGTGATACTGTAAATAAAACAAAACTTGCCAAATTTATATGGCTATAGAACACTGTTAAACTGGAAATATATTTCTGAAAACTGTAAATGCTGGTGGTGTGGAATAACTGAGATAAAGTGGGGAAGGAAGTATCAGGGAAATTAGGAGCAGAAGAGACAACTAAATCTGTTTCTATAATGAAAAATTATCTTATGTATTATATTGATACACAAAGTTTCACATCTCAAACATTAGAGGAAAAACTATTACTTTCAAAACTTTGTTATAAAACTCCTATTCACAGCCCAAAGAACAACAGAATTTCTAGTAGAACAGTTTGGTAAAAGATGCTATGGATTAATCATATTATTTTGGGTTTTTTCTGTATGCCATTATGTTTTAGGGGTCATTGTAGGACCTAGAGGTTCTGGTGCTCCCCTTTGTTACCATGATTTGACTAATGGTATTCAAACTCATGTAATTATGAATCATGTTAGGTTGTAATTCTATTATTCACATACTATAATTTTGATGTCCTTTTTCATTCTCTAATGAGAAGATCAGAGTAGTGATATTTCGCTACTCAAAAATTTTTCATAAATTTAGGGTAACCAGAGATGTATTAGAGTCAGTACAGTTTTGTTTTGTTTATTTTAGTTCAGAGAAACGCAGATTCATTCATCTTTAACCTTTTAAGGTCATTTTCAGATATTTGATTCTGTTGTCTCAATAGACATTACACAATGAGTCATAACTGGTGATCCATAAATTTTTCCCTAATGCTAGAGAACACCAGAAGAAGTGAAACCCTAAGCTTATCCTTGCATTGTGCCCTTTCAAATCTGTTAGGATTATAGCCTTTTTTGTGTCTAAAACTATGAGTCTTGTGTACAGCAATCAGTTTAAGAAAAAATTCATCTTTATAAGGACTAATCCACAAGGATAAGCAGAAGCACTATAGGCTTGCCTCATATGATTCACTTTTGTTAGCTCCTGCCAAAATGATTGATTTTTATGAATGCTGATCTTATTGCTGTTGATCCTTCCAAGACAACTTCTAGAACCCTTTTTTAATATTTGAGCCTCACTTTGCTGAAAAAAACTTACATTACAGTTGGAAAATACTTTGCTTATTTACTAGCTTAAAGTTTCATGGATATAGTTTCACAGCTAGATCTTTTCCATTTAAAATTGTATACTTTTACATCACTACAGTACTATACTCAACTATAGTGAGTGCAGAAATCAACAAGTTAAGAAGCATTTTGAATCACCTACTAGTGCAAGGCACTGTAAAAAAAGCAATGAAGTTAAATTCAATGAACTTCCACTAACAAGCCTGTGTTGGACCTCTTGGAGAGAGGGTCTGAAGAGTTGTACTGTTTTCTGTTTAAAAATTTTAGGTTTAAAGCTAATTCATATTTTATAAACTGACAGTCCAGGCTACTAGCATTTTCATAAAAAGAAATTTGACCCATCATGAACATCTGAATCTCATTCTCTACTTTATTTTTCATACCATAAACTGACAACTCTATCACGAATACAAAACTTCATTCATTCCAACCACCCACTCTAATTTGGAATTTGTGATTGTTTTGCTATTCAGAAAGACAAGAGTTTCCAACAAATTAGCACTGTGACAACATTCAAAAAAGAGTACTTACAAACACTTACGTTGCAAACCTGTTTTTAAGTGCCCCTAAGTACTTTTGAAGCATTTATTGACAATTAATACTCCAGTTGCAGGCTGCTTCTTCCTAAACAATTTCCTTAAATCTCTATAAGGTAATAGTTTACTATAACAATCAAGAACAACAGAACTGTTTCATGATATATAAATATTTTTCACTAGTTTAGAATGGCTTTCTCTCACATTTAGGTCAAAGTAATACCATATTGTTATAATTGAGAATTTTACATTTGGGCAACATAGCCTAAGTGACAGAAATAGACTCCTTATCAGTTTTCCTTAGTATACTTCATAGTCATTTCTCAATCTTAATTTTTTCAACTCGTTAGAAATGATTCAACAAGCATTGAAGTGCTTATTTTGTGAGCACTATGGATATAAAGAAGAAAAACAACATAGTCTTTGCTCTCAACTGGTTTATAGTCTATTGCAAGGTGGGATTGACATGTAAACAGATTCTTTGTTGTACAGTTGTTTCAGTCAAATCTGATTCTTTGTGATCCCATTTGGGGTTTTCTTGGCAAAGATACTAGAGTAGTTTGCCATTTCCTTCTCCAGCACATTTTACAGATAAGGAAATGGAGGAAAAGAGGGTTAAATGGCTTGCCCAAGATCACACAGCTAGTAAGTATCTGAGACCATATTTGAATTCAGGTCTTCCTGACTCCAGGTCCAGTGCTCTATCCCCTGTACCACCTAGCTACCACAGAGAGTACATAGAGGGGCATAAAGTATAAAAAGACTGGAAAGGTAAGACGGGGCCAAGTGATGGAGAAGATTTTGTATTTGATCCTGGAGGCAATAGGGAGCCACTGGAGTTTAGTGAATAGGGGGGTGACAGTCACTTTGAAAGCTGAGTGGAAAACAGACTGGAACAAGATGAGGCTTGAAACAAGAATGACCCAAAAGACCATGGTGATAACCCAGACATAAGGTGATGGAGGCCTACCCCAGGATAGTGGCCTTGTGAGAAGTCAGGAGTGGGCAAATAGGAAAGATATTGGGAAGGCAGAGTCAACACAACTTAACAAAAGACTGGGAATGGGAAGTGAGAGAGGAGTCAAGGGTGCTATTACCCAGCCTGTGAGCCCAGGGTCCTGGGAGGACAGTGATACTCTTGATGGTAATGGGAGAGTTAGGAAGTGATAATGGTCAGGGGAATGAGAGGGAAGATAATTAATTCAGTTTTGAATCTGATAAGTTTAAAATTTCTATAGGACATCCTGCTGAAGATACAGTATCCAAGGTCAGGCAAGAGGTTAAGACTAGATAAATAGATCTGATGATTATCTCCTAATCATTGAGTCCATGGGAGCTGATGAGATCACCAAAGAAAACAGTGCAGAAATAGAAGAGAATAAAAATGTCCAGTAGAGTTGACAGGCTGGCTCAAGTAAAACCTATCTAAACTGTCCATGACTTAGGAGCTAAGAGCAAGAGAATGGACTTTGGAACCAAGGGATTATTTAACTTGGTCAGGATCCATCAGTGATCTTCTTCCCTACCAGTTCAACATTCTATACTATATATCCTCTACCACTCATTCTGCATACACAATTTCATTTGATCTCTTTATAAGGTAGGTGTCACAGGTACTATCCAGGTTTACAGATAAAGAAAGGAAAGCTCAGAAAAAAATAAGTATCTTGTTCTTGGTCACACAGAAAGGAGTGCCAAAGGTATGTTTTGAACCTTGGTCTTCCCAATTCCAAGTCTACTACATCTCAGATGGCATAATTAATCAAATAGTATGAAGGTGCTACAAAGCTAAGGGATACTGAACATGTTAGAAGACAGAGTCGTGAGTTTAAACTATCTTGACAAACCAGAACATTGGGTCAAATCAACTAATACAATGCTTAATAGGAATAAATGTTATCTTAACACTTAGGTTCCAAAAATAATACAAGATGGGATGAACATGATAATATTTCACTGGAAAAATAATATAGGGTTTTTTCGTGGACCAAGTGCAAATATGGCAACCAGGAAACTTAATGTACTCATTGAGAGACAGCATCTAGGACTAGGAAAATGGTTGTCCTTATCAGAACATAACTGGATTATTATGCTCAGTTCTGGGCCCCACATTTTAGGAAGAACATAGAGAAACTGGATAGTATCTGGAGGAAGGCAACCAGGATAGTGAAGGGTCTCTATGGCATAGGAAATAAATGAGATGTTTATCTTGAAGAAGAGAAGACTTACAGGGGACATGGCAAAAGACTTGCACTACTTCAATGACTTTCACAAAGTTTGGATCACTACTTGTGAGGTATTCAATTCTATTGCATAAGCATTTATTAGACACATCAAATAAATGTACTGTTCTAGGTTCTGGAAATATAAAAGCAAAAAAAAGTCTCTGCCCTCAAGGAATTTATATTCTCTCAAATGAAATAGCATGTATATCTATGTGCATAAAAGATATGTAAAAAGTAAATACAAGGTAATTGGAAGGGAGAGTACTAGCAGCTAACAGGAGGTGAATATCAGAAAAGGCCTTAATATTAGAAGTAGGTCAAACATTTATGACTTTAATGAGAATAAACTCTTCAAGCACTTTTGAAATACTCATTTACAAATAACTGATATACTAATTTCTCCACTTAATTCCTACTTGATGCCATGTTTTATAATAAGATTACTCTAGGTTCTTTAAGATCTACATTGCAATGAGTAAACATTCTGGGAGACTGAGTTCTAGGTTAGAAAAATCAGTTTTATTAGTCTGGCAATAACCAATAATTAAATGATCTATGATCTCTCTCTTGGTGATCAAAGACAACTAATTCAGAGTTCTGAACCATTTAAATATAATTCTGAAAGCTCATTATTCAGTCCTTCTTTACAGAGCCCAAGATATCTCTAATTGGTGAATGCCTAAAGAGGAAGTTAGTTAATATGTTCTAGTTCCTCCCTGATCCCCTCATGATGATGGGGGGAAGTCACATGTCTAATCACAGGATTTTAATATCCTTGCTGATCTAGATGGAGAAATCAAGTTAGAACTGGGCAGGTTTGACTTTCATCATTTATCCAAAAGGAGGAATCAAGGACAGCCATGCCTCCCTGCTCGATTCCACAATGTACTTAGTTGGAGCAAGATTTGCATACCAGAAAGAATGAATCTTAGATCTCAACTTTAATTATCCCAATTTTAATGTAATGTTATTTTTTCTAGTATTTTCTAATGGTTATGATTCATGTTCCCTCCCTCCCCTTATATACCACAAGTTGTTCAGCCTTTCCCCAATTGATGGACACCCCTCATTTTCCAATTTTTTGCTACCACAAAAAGCTCAGCCATAAATATTTTTGTACAAACAGGTCCATCCCCATTTAAAAAAAATCTCTTTGGAGTACAACCTACTATAGTAATTATCCCAATTTTATTTTATTAAAACAATTTATTTTAAAATATTTTTTCCAAGGTTACATGATTTATGCTCTCTCTTCATGCCCCTTTCCCAGAGCTGACAAAAAATTCCACTGAGTTCTACATATGTTATCACTCAAATCCTATTTCCATATTAGTCATTTTTGTAATAATCTTTTAAAACCCAAACCCCAAATCATATACCCGTTAGAACCAAGTGATAAATCATGTTTTTCTTCTGTGTTTCTACTCCCATAGTTCTTTCTCTGGATGTGGATAGTGTTCTTTCTCATAAGTCCCTCAGGATTGTCCTGGATCATTTCATTGCTGCTAGTAGAGAAGTCCATTACATTGGATAGTACCACAATGTTTCACTTTCTGGGGACAGTGTTCTCTTAGTTCTGCTCATTTCACTCCACATCAGTTCATGGAGTCTTTTCAGTTCATTTAGAAATTAAGCAGTTTATCATTCCTTTATAGCACAATAGTATTCCATCACCATCATATTACACAATTTGTTTAGCTATCCCCCAATCGAGAGACATCCCCCGCCATTTTCCAAAATTTTGCCACCACAGAGAGCATGGCTACGAATATTTTTGTACAAACATTTTTCATTATTATATCTTTAGGATACAAACCTAGTTGTGGTACTGCTGGATCAAAGGGTGTTCATTCTTTTAAAGCCCTTTGGGCATAATTCCAAATTGCCTTCCAGAATGGTTGGATCAGTTCACAACTCCACCAGCAATTTATTAGTGCCCCAATTTTGCTGCATCCTCTCCAAAATTTATTATTTTCCTTTACTGTCATATTGGCCAATCTGCTAAGTATGAGGTGTACCTCAGAGTTGTTTTATTTGCATTTCTCTAATCAGCATGGATTTAGAACACTTTTTCATGTTATTATTGAGAGTTTTGATTTCTTCTTCTGAAAACTACCTATTAATATCCCTTGACCATTTGTCAATTGGGGAATGGCTTCATTTCTTGTACAGTTGACTTAGTTCCTTATAAATGTGAGAAATTAGACCTTTGTCAGAGATTTTTTTAAATTTATTTTTTAAACCCTTAACTTCTGTGTATTGGCTCCTAGGTGGAAGAGTGGTAAGGGTGGACAATGGGGGTCAAGTGACTTGCCCAGGGTCACACAGCTGGGAAGTGTCTGAGGCCAGATTTGAACCTAGGACCTCCCTTCTCTAGGCCTGACTCTCAATCCACTGAGCTACCTAGCTGCCCCCCCCCACTGTCAGAGATTTTAGTTATAAATTTTTTTCCAGTTTGTTGCTTCCCTTCTAATTTTGCTTGCATTTGTTTTGTTTGTATAAAACCTTTCAAATTTAATATAATCAAAATTATTCATTTTATATCTTATGTTCTCATTTCTTGCTTGGTCTTAATTTCATTCCTTTCCCATATGTCTATGTCCCCCTAATTTCCCTCTTTATATTTAGGTCACTTACCCATTTTGAATTTAGGATGTGAGATGCTGATCTAAGCCCAATTTTTCCCATATTCTTTTCCAATTTCCCCAACTATTTTTGTCAAATAGTGGGTTCTTTCCCCAAAAGCTAGAATCTGTCTATTCCATTGATCCATACTTGTCTCTTAGCCAGTACCATATTGTTTGTTTTTTTTAAAACCCACACCTTCTGTCTTAGAATCAATACTGGGTATTGGTTCTAAGGCAGAAGAGTGGGCTAGGCAATGGGGGTTAAGTGACTTGCCCAGGATCACACAGCTAGGAAGTGTCTGAGGTGAGATTTGAACCCAGAACCTCCCATCTCTGTGCCTAACTCTACCATATTGTTTTTTGTTTGTTTTTTTAACCCTTAACTTCTGTGTATTGGCTCCTAGTTGGAAGAGTGGTAAGGGTGGGAAATGGGGGTCAAGTGACTTGCCTAGGGCTCACATAGATGGGAAGTGTCTAAGGCCAGATTTGAACCTAGGACCTCCCTTCTCTAGGCCTGGCTCTAAATCCACTGAGCTACCCAGCTGCCCTACCATATTGTTTTGATGATCCCTGCTTTATAGTCCAGGTGAAGGTCTGGTACTGCTAGGTCACCATTCTTCACATTTTTTTAAAATTAGTTCCCTTTTTTTTTGCTCTCCTGGATGAACTTCGTTATAATTTTTTCTAATTCTATAAAAAAGTTTTTTGGTAGTTTGATAGGTATGGGACTGAATAGGTAAATTAACTTAGCAGGATTGTCATTTTTATTATATTAGTTCATCCAACCCATAATCAATTAATGTTTTTCTAATTGTTTAGATCTAGTTTATTTCTTTGAAAAGTGTTTTGTAGTTGTATTTATACAATTCCCGAGTTTGTCTTGGCAAATAGACTCAAATATTTTGTCTTTTCTATAGTGATTTTGAATGGAATTTCTCTTTCTAACTCTTGCTACTGAGTTTTGTTGGAAATATATAGAAATGCTGATGATTTACGTGAATTATTCCAATTTTAGAGGATACTCTGGGACAAGGAATTTAAGGTTTATTCGTAGCTCTGTTAGGACAAAGAAATAAGGGGGAAAGCTTGAAAAATACATTACAGGGCAGCATTAGAAATGAAAAAGTGATATAGTATTAAGTCTTCTCAATATAGGCCTACTAAACTTTAGTAAGGTTTGCAGTACTCTCCTCTGACATTTTAGGATCAGCCTAGTCCTTCACAATATGTAAATCACTGCTGAGAGAGGGTCTTTATGGATGAAATCACAAGTACTTAAAAGTATTAAAGTAATAGGCTAATTAATAATTCTAAAAATAATTCTATAACAGATTGTCCTGATTCAACTAATCTGTTGTTTTCATCTATCAGGGCATGCTAACCATACTTCTTTTCTTATGAGACTATGCTTGGCACTTTGCTGTTACTATGTAAGTAAATAAGTTAATTCTAAAATGCTCATACTGTTATCAAGAAGTAAGGTAATCTGAGTGGGTCAATGAGGCAATTTGGTTGTGAAGAAGGATAAAGGAGATATTAGAAGGTACGGGAAGGTATATAGGAAATAAAGGATATGGGGTATGTAGGAGAGGGCAGCTCAAACAGGTTTATTCCCAGAGGCTTGAGACAGAGAATACAGGGAGGAAAACTAGGGCCAATAAGAAATGTTTAGGTTTTGGCTGGAGGGTTTCTCTTATTAGTTTCTAAATTCTCTTGAGGGAGGAGTCGAGAGGGCCCCTCCCTGCCAGTCAAACTGACGGCTGGAGGAAGTCTCTGGTAGGTACTTCCTGCCAAGATGGATGCCCCCAGTTCTCTCAAGAAATAAAAAGAAAATGATTCCTTCCCTCTTTAGCCCTTGTCTCAATTTTCGATACAATGATTCACCAGAGGCTTTGAGTAGGTAACAAGGGGATTTATTAATCTCAGGTCATTCAGAGGAAAAGAGGTTCAGGATTTTCTAACTGCTGCTAGGGAGAGGGGTGATGGTGGGGGATGGGTCGCAGAGAGGTTTAGACTGAGAGAGCTTGCTCTCTCAGTGAGGAAGATTTGACTGCCTTTTAAGTAAAGTCCTTATTAAATCACTAAAACTAGGGGTAACTTATTTGAGGATACTCTATTTGTCTATAGAAACTAAAACCCACAATGTTCAATCGCCAAGCCCTCCCTTCCACCCAGGGCCCAAAGCAAATTCAGGGTAAGGGAAGGGAATGTAGATCAGGGAGAGGTCCAGAGAAATGAGATAGGTTTAAATTTCCCCAAGACAAATAAGCACAGGCCAAGGCCTAAGCAATTAGCCCAAAGCCAAGCCAAAAGGCTGCAGCTAACAAGCTAAGCCAAAGCAAAGCCTCCAGCCACAGCAAAAGCCAGAAGGCAAAAGCCTCATCAGTTGGAACTTCACCTCTATTTATAGCTTTAAGTTCTAACTGACTTTCTGAAGATTCTAAGACTTCTAACTGACTTTTTGTGACCATTAGAAATTACAGAAGCAAAAAGTTTCTGTTAGCCACTTTGCATTACAATACTTATTTGATCACTTGATTCAAGGTCCAAATTATTCCCAACAATTAAGCGAAAAAGCGTAGTCTTTTCTGTGTTACACTGTTCTTCATACTTCATGGCTGTGACTTTCTCTGACTGGATAGTAATAGTTTACTGGGATCCCTTTTGCTGCATTTACCATTCTTGGTTCTAGGTCTGAGACATCACTTATGTGCTCTATTACTATAAATTCTAAATGCCCATAGATGAGTCCAGTTGTCTGTAACGTAGCAGCTTTATGTCTGCTAGGAAAAAATGGTTTTTTTCCCCATGGGTAGTCTTCTTGGTCTCAGGAGAGGAGGTAGGTAAAGGACAACTATGGCATAAGATCCAGACTGTTCTTCCCTACCTTGTGCCATTCTGAACAAACATCTGTCCCTTCAAAAAGCCTATGAAATTTAGGCACGTTTTTGTGCTATTAAGTGCTATAAATGTTATTATGTGTTGGAAAGATGAAAAAATTGCTTTTAATTCACCTCTATGCTAAATCTTATTCCTCCATCTATTTTCTCCCTCTTGAAATTTTGCAGTTGATGGAAATGGGACTAAGCAGGAACACTGATAACTTTTTCCCAACTCCCTAGATGATCAGTTATTAAACTTTCTACATGGCTATATGCTCCCCTCCAAATTTACAACAAATGTTTCTTTCATTACACACATTAAGCTTTTTTTTTTCTCCCTTAATAATACCCCAAATTTAGATGAAAGTTGCCCAAATGTCTTTTGCCTTTTTATACTTTATGAGGTTACAGTAAGCACAATAGAAAATTTCCCTCATGAATTCCAGAATATAGAAATCATTAAAGCTTTAATAACAGCTAACATTTAAATAGCACTTCAGGGTTTGTAAAGAGCCTTACAAATTATAACTCATGTGGCAGTACTGTTAACATGTATATATATATATATATGTATATATAAGCATAACTCCTTTGTGATTGAAAAATGGCATTCATCTAATGTATTTGTATTCTACAATAATGCAAACCAAATTCAGTTTGTAATTTGATACTTCCAATAATTTCCCCATGGGTACAAAGACATATGCTGCCTGGGTTTCTCCAACCAACATTATTCAGAAGTGAATTAATATAAATTCCAATGTAATCTTCATTCAAGTGATCACCCAAGCCACAAATTGGATAATCAGAAATAATCCAAAAAAATTAGTAAAGATCCTCTAAAGGGATCTGTAAGAATGGAATTTGTGCAAAGGGGAACGGAACAGAAGGAGCCAGAGAAGGAGTGACTAACAGTTGGTGACAGTTGAGACCAGAAGGATTTGGGAAATTCTCCAGAGGAAGGAAAGGAGGAGGACTTCCGGAGAGGACTGGAGAGAGGGAGGAGAACATCTCAGCTCGAATCCAGTCCTGAAGGCTTCCTGAGGATCTTTCTTTGGACATTGAAACCCTGATTCCTTGGTCAAAGACATCCCATCATTTCTCATGCAGCAAGACTTCAGCCAATGAGTCAGCAAAGTTTTGGGACTCCATTTTGGGAGCAATCTCTTAGGCTCCTTCTCCCATTACCCAACCTTGCTGAGACCCTTTCCAGTTTGACTTGCAATTATAGAAAGAATAGAAATAGAAATAGAAATAGGAGAAGAGGTGAGGGGAGATGTTTAGGAGTGGGAACCCCAAACGTTCCCACCTGAGTGAAGGACCCCATGGAAATAGAGAAGAGGGCACCCCAAAATCCCTCTGCCCTTTACCCCTTTCCCCAATCCTTGAATTGTGATTAATAAAAGCCATTCATTAGTCAGATAGCATTCCGGAGTGCCTGAGAGGGGGAGGGGAAATCACAACTTGGCCTGGCTGCCTCCATCTTAGAGCCAGACCACCCACTGTGAAATTAATCAGATTGGGGTACCCAATACCTCATCTTATAGAGAAGCCTTGTCCCCAACTCCTGTGGGGTGGAACAACCATCTAGGTCATCCAGTTTCGAGGTGACAGTCCCTCGAAGTCTCTCAGTGTATATTCAGCAAGAGGGGAAAGTTAGAATAGCCTCACCTCATACACTCTCTCTCTCCCCCTATCATAAACATCGGTATCTGGCTCTCTTTATTCTTACATATCACTCTCCTAATCATTGCCTTTCTGCTTATTGTATGGAAGGATTGTGGAATGATCATTAAGTGTCTACAATATACCAAGTACTGTGTTAAGCAAGTGTTACAAATATTATGTCTTTTGACAAGTATAGCATAAATATTGTCTGTATGGAATAGAAATTAATAAAGTGATTATCAGTTGAGGAACAGCTGAACAAATTGTGGTATGTGAATATAATGTGATATTATGCTGTAAGAAATGATGAAAGGGACAGATTCAGTGAAACTTGGGAACATTCTTATGAACTAATAATGAATGAAGTGAGCAGAACCAGAAAAAACATGTATACAGTAAAAACATTATTTTTTAAAAAAAAACTTAAAACACACAGGAACTCTGAACAATTAAATGACCATACAGGACTCTAGAAGACCTTTGATAAAGTATGCGTTCATCTTTTGACAGAAAGGCAAAGGATTAGAGGTACAGAGAAAGACATACATTTTTGAATATGACCAATGTATGAATTTGTTTTGGTTTACTGTTTATTTGTTAAAAGGGAGAGTTTGGTTTTTTCTGCCTTATTCTTTTTTTTTTTTCCAGTTTGAAAAATCAGGGATTTGGGGGAGAAAAAAACTAATAATGAGATGTCAAAAATGAAGAAAAGAAGGCCAACAGAATATTGAAAAAATATGTAGAAGAGAAGAAGATTCAGAGGGAGACACAAATAGGACAGTTTTGAAATTGGCATGTTGAATTTATTACAAACTTAAAAAGGAAACAAGCTTAATGAAAATTAATGGTTTGATATACCATTTTCCTGTTTGTTCTTTGTATATAGTTTGCTGGTATTTGTCAAATCAGAAAATGAAAATTGGTTAGACTGTTCTTAAATCTTTCCTTTGGAATTACATGAGGTGAGTGTAAAGACTAAATCTTCTTGGACTTCTTTAAAGGAACTGTTCTTTAAAAAGAGATTCTGAGATCAAAGGTTTTGCTTCATTCATCTTGAATCTTCAGGCCTCAGGCCTTGGCCTGAAGACTAGTTAGATCTGCTTGGTCTAAACCAGGGATCGGAGCGAATTATTTAGTGTGTCAGATTAATTATCTTACCTTATCCTTTCTCTAATTTTCTTATTTTCTTTCTCTCTTTTCATTTGTAAATAAACTTCCATAAAAGCAAATTTTGACTTGAGGTTATTCTTTAATTGGGGATTGATAATTATTCAATTCACTGGTGACCAAACCTTTTAATACTCACCCAACAAAAACCCCTTTTTACCCCTTACAAGGCCAGGATCTCATTATCTCTTGCTTGGACTACTGTAGTAGTCTCCTAAATGCTCTCCCTGTCTCTATTCTCATCTTCAACCCATCATATTTTGGCCACAGAAATATGTCTTGATTCAAAGGTTTGATGATTCAAATGACTCTAATGTCTAAGTCTGATTACATCATTCTCTGGTTCAAAGATCCTAAAAGGTTCCTCATCACCTACCAAATAAAATACAAACAGGTTGACATGGTATTCAAGTCCTTCTTCAATCCAATCAATGTCTAGTAGTATTACGCTCTATTTCCCTACACACACTCTATGTTCCAATTAAACTAGAAGTATTCATAATTCCCAAAGTCATTATCAAGTTCTCCTACCTCAGCATACTTACAGTGTTTCCTACCTCGCACCTCTACCTATTTAAATTATTGTTTTCCTTCAAGACCTAACTCAAATGTCACCAATTAAATGGATGTGAAAAATGTGGAGTGGAATGGCATCTGACTGGATTCTAAGAAAAATCACTTTTCAGGTAGAAGGGCCAATTATTATGCTATCAATTAATGCAAGGATAGTTTCATTAAAAGACACACAGCTTTTTTTTGTCAGGTTTCTAAATTTCAAATATTTTTAAATCTGTGGCACAAAATATTTTCTATGCTATCACCTGAAAACAGAATGATCCAGCCACCCTTCCTTTTTGAAAAACACTAATAGATTTGAAGTTCTAGTTACTAGAAATAAATGTGGCTTCTTTGCTTTATTTATTACATAAAATTTCAGTTTGGAAAAACTATTCCTTGACATAACAATAGTAATTCAGATTTTCCTCTGACTGAAATTTTAGTGGTAGGAGGAAACTTAAAGATTTGGTCCAATCTGTTCATTTTACAAATAAAGAAAGATAAACAGAGAGGTTAAATGACTTATCCAAAGTAAAGAAGTAATTTAGTGGCAGAATGGAGACCAAAATTCAAGGCTCCTAAATCTCAGTTCACATTATCTTCCAGGTATATGAATCATGGTAGTCCAGTGGAAAGAGTCCTGGATTTAGAATCAGAAGAGCTAGATTCAAATTTTGGCTCTCATTTATTTTTATCAGTATGACTCCATGCAAATTATGAACTCTCTGGCCTCAAATGGGGATTAAACTACTTGACCTCAAAAATTCCTTCTATTTCTAAATCTATAATTCTATCATTAAAGCATAAGGAAAAATTTGTGAGCATTTTGAACACAAATAACCTTTGCTGGGTAAGTCTGTAAAACAATACTGTTTCATCAATATTATACATTTTACTTAACTATGAACCCTTGCCCAGATACTTCCTAACATTTCCTACAAAACTCACTGGCAATTATTTCTAGTAATTTTCCAGTGCCATATCTTTGCTCTAATCACATTAGTTAGTAAGATAATGCATTAAAATCTTTTTCCATCTCCAAAATAAAGAAGAACTTAGTATGTCCTTGTAAAGATTCATCTGGATAGAGGAATCCATCTACTCTCTGTTTGTGTCACCATTCAAGGATAGCTTTGTCCAGTTTCTAATATGTTGATAGTTTCAAAGATTTATATTTGATGAAGCCACTTTTTGAACCTGAACTCAAACAAGTTAAAATTTTCTTTTCTTTCTTATACCAACATATTACTAATCCTATAAATTATTACATGTTCTTTCAAGTTACCTTATTTAAGCTTCTTTGTTTTGTCAAGTTTATTTATAATTGTCAATACAATACTTATTTAAATATGAGATTCTAAGATGTTCTAACACATGAATAAAGACTAAAACAGTATGATCTTACTCTATGAAAATGACAAAGAAAGTACATCTACATCTAACAAATAGCATTTAATCTTTATGGAATTGTGTTTATATCAGATGACACATTATTTTACAAAGTGTTATAGGAAAAGTTAAACTTACTTTAAAAGTTAAAGTTAACTTAAAAAATTAAAGTAAGTAACTTTTCCTATAACAAAAGGTAACAAAGCAAGTAGTTTTTACACAGTTTCAATAACAGCAGCCATTTCTTTAAACTGTTTGAAGAAATGCTGGAAGAAAAATAGAAAAGAAAATGAGTCATTTTGTCAAATTTAACTGGAGTTGTTAAAATGTCAAGCTTTGATATAGATTTCAATTTATATATCAATACTGTTAGCTCTGAATTCGAAACTTAGGTAGGGAATTCTGCTTGCCAAGTAAGTTTAAAAACATGTTAGAATTATATCTTCTGAACAGATTTATCTTTCCCTTAAATTTAAGGTATACAAATTCAGTTTACTATTTTAATTCAAGAATTAGTCTTTTTTTTAACACGCCAGTTTTAATAAAAAAAATTTTAAACTACAATTTGTTGTTGTTTTGAAGCGGGACTTTAAGATAATGCCATTCCATTAAAAATGTTGTTTAAATCAGGAATTAAAATGGCACTGGAGAGTATGTGAAACTTTTTTCTTAAAAATAAACTCTGAGAATAATTTTTCTGATATGTAAAGTAGCTAGCTACTTATTCTTCATTTGAGTGGCTATAGTTGTTTTGCTTAGAATCCCTGCATTTTTACAAAAATACATACAATGTTGGTAAATGTTGCTGGGTTATGATGTTTGCCTCCATGAAATGGATTTTTAGAAATAAAATCTTAAAGGCCAGTGGTAAGTAAAAAACAAAGCCACCAAAGAGGTTAAAGGTTATGGGGCACTGGCTACAAACTCTTTTTGAAAGTATGTCTCTATATACAAAGAGTGAATTCACCCAAGTATCTCGTTGTTTCAAAGCCACTTAGATTTTGATGCTTCAAATTGGCACAAGCTCTTTCAGAAAAATGTAACCAGTACAATCTGAAGCTAAGTTGAATTCTGCTTAGATTTCTAGCTGATAAGCCTTGGAAGAAAGTCGTCTTTGGCACATCTGTACCCCAATAAAGAAAATGATGATTGTCTAAACATATCCATAAAAGATGAGGGCTTTGGAAATTTTGGCCAAATACTAAAGTTCAATTGAGACTGCTTTCAAACACCAAACATCAAATTAAATGTAATTTGCCAAATCCAAAGATAAAAAATGTTTCAGATTCTATGTATTAATAAAATAAAGATATTTCAATTAGTACTTTAAATATATAAATACATATATTTTAAAATAAGAACAATGCTTCCTTTTTAAATAAAAAACTGCTGCTTTTTTTTAAAGCAACAATATCCTAGAAGAAAATTCAAATTAATTAAGTGACAAACCTGAAATTGTGGAATTGTCATTTCAAAGGACTTGTTTGTTATCTGGCCTGACTGATCTGCCACTTTTAGCATCAATGCAATATAAGGAGACTTAAGAGATCTGCAACTGTCTGAGCTCACAGCCATCCCCATTTTCCATTGAAGATCTAGAAGCTGCAACAAAAACAAGTATAAAACATCAACAAGACTGTTTTGAATACACAAAGTTGCTTACTTCTAGTTCTTCCACCCCAATATTTGGTTTCAACTCAATATTTATAAAGACAATGTGGAAATGTTAGCCAATGAATAAACATAATACTTTATATTACATAAACATTTATACTTAGTAATAATCCTCCCTTTTTGATACAGGAACAAACTTATATAAATTTAATTTATAAACCCCAAATGCAAAATTGTCATTTCAAAGAACTTATTTAAGTTTTTTCTCTCCTTATTTGTCTACATTTTTAAAATGCTAAAGAAAATATGTTTGAGCTAATGAGGAATTACAAACATCACTAAGAATCACTGACGTTTTTAGAGCTGGAAAGAACTTTAGTGGTTACTTAGCCCAATTCTTTTATTTCACACTTGAGGATACTGAGTTCTCCAGAAGAGAAAAGACTTGTTTAAGAGATGCAACTAGAGAGCAGCAGGGTTGGGTTTCTCTGACAACAATCAAACTACAAAAAAGTCCTTAGTCACTAGATTGGTAACTTAGGTGGGAGAAAGGAAAAGCTTTGCTATTTTCCCTGTTTTAAACTTTAACTTGTTTATACATTTGTGTGCCATTTGAGCCCAAGTACTTCCCTCTTCTTAGTTAGTCCATACAATGAGAAACACAATGAGGACACAGTTCTTAATCTCTGCTCATAAAGTCTCATTCTTTACCAAATTTCTGTCAATGATAATTCAATGTTCCCATAGTTTATAGCAATCCAGGATAAACTAAACTCTTATTCTTGGTTCCACCCAGATAGGTTTAAAACTTTCTTTTATGTGACTTAAGAAAATGGAACTCTGCTTGAATTTGTTGATAAGCACTATTTCTGTATAAAAGGATGGAAAATCCCTTTTCTGGAAAGAAAGTGAGGATTCAGTCCACCAGCTATCCCTGTTTATCTTTGGGACAATTTGGGTGAAAACTACTACAAAAGTCCTGGGTCCTTCTTCAAGTCTACTCACCGAGGTTTATAGAAACTGAAGGGGGAAAAAAATCAGAGGTATTGTTGTTGGAACAATGATCATATGGTCATCTGTAAATACTAAACTAAAATAGCATGCTCTCTTGTTATATATTCCTTTATATGTTGAAATATAATTATTTATAGCTATATCTTACCTCAATTACACTATTCTAAACTCCACAGGGTTTGGGACTGTTTACCTCTGTGTCTATAGCACCTTGCACAATGACTTGCATATAGAAAGCAAATGTTCAATAAATACATTACATGAACTGGCATCAAGAACATGCCACAGTAAGCCATGGTAGTTGCTTATGACACTGTTGACATAAAAAGTTTTGGGATAGTCTTCTAAACATTTAATTCAAATAATATTTCATCTATTTTGTTCACGAGATAAAAAAGATGGGATTTATGCCTTGTATTCGATAAGCTTATCATATGAAAAAAATGATAGCTAACTGAATTATTAAAGCCACTCAACAGGCATTTAGATATAAAGCATTATAACTACTAGTAAAGGTTGGGGTTAGAAAGTCACCTGCATAGAGACGATAGTTGAAACAATAGGAATAGATGAGATCCCCCAAAGGAGAAAGTATAGAAAAAGAAGAGAAGCAGGCTTAAGAAAGAACTTTAAGTGGATATAGAGGGGATGCCCATCAATTGGGAAATGGCTGAACAAATTGCAGTATATGATAGTGATGGAAAACTACTGAACTATAAGAAATCACGAACAGGATGATTTCAGAAAAAGCTGGGAAAGATCTACATGAACTGATGAAGAGTAAACTAAGAAGCACAATCAGGAGAATATTGTACATGGTAAGAGCAATATTGTGGAATGATCAACTGTGAATGACTTAGCTACTCTCAGCAACACAATAATCTAGTACAATTCTGAGGGACTTGTGACAAAGAATGATAACTACCTCTAGCAAAAGAACTTTTGGAGTTGGAATGCAGATAAAGCATTCTGTTTTTCACTTTAGTTCATATGGGTTTTTATTTTGGGGGTTTAAGTTTATGTGATTATTCTCTTACAAAAATGAACAATATGGAAATGTTTTGCATGATAATATATGTATAACCTAGATTAAATTGCTTACCATCTCTGGGAAGGGGGAGGGAAGGAGATAATTTGGATCATGTAACCTCAGAAATTGTTATTACAGGTAATTAGTAAAATATTTTTACCAAAAAAAGAGAGAGAGAACACTAGGGAATGTCTGCTAAATTTAGGGGTAGGAAAAAGATGAAGAGTTTGGAAAAAAAAGACAGGGAAGGAACATTTATAGAGAAAAATTCTAAGAGTACAATGTCACGAAAGACAAGGGATATGATAATCTTTCAGTGTCAAATTCTAGAGTCATGGTAGATGAAGACACAAAGAGATCACTGGATTTGTTAATAAGGATGGCAGCAGTTTTTTTTTGGAGGGAAATGATTCTCTTTTATTAACATATCATAGGGTTCTAGAGTTATAAGGGGGTTTTAGAGATAACCTCATTTGACAGATGAGGAAACAGTCTCATACAGGTGAAATAATTTTTCCCAATGATCTAATGAATTCTACCAAAAATATCTAATATTTATCCATCAATTACTATTGATAAGGCAGTGTGCTAAGCACTGTGGTAGATAAAAGTTTAAGATGTTTTTTCTTCCCTCATTCCCAAAGGAACTTAATGATAACAAAATATTTTAAAATATACAATGTGAAAAAGCAGTGGGGTTCCAGAGCCAAGATGGCAGAGAAGAAGCAGGGAAGCTTAAAACCACCATGAGAATCCTCTCCAACCAATCTATTTTAAGATACCACAAAACAAATATAGGAGCAAAAGAACCAATAAGAAGACAGAAGCAACTTTCATGAAGAGAACTTGAAAGGTACACAGAGAACATCTGAGGCACTCGGGTGAGAGGGGAGCACAGCCAGCAGGAGGCTAGACCAAGGAGTAAGGAGCAAGCCTCCCTCACCCTACATCTACTGTTTAGGTTCTGAACCTAAGCTCAAGTCAATATCCAGACCCTGAGCCTAAACCAATAGCAGTCCAATCCAATGTTCACCCCTTAAAGTTCCAAGCAAACCTGTGATGAAATCCAGAATTCCAGCCCAGTCTGTGCTGGGCACCCTAATCTGTGTGGGTTCAGAGTGAGACCTAGAGTCCTAATCAGAACTTGTGGTAAGGATACAGATCCCAAGTTGGGGCAGTCGATAGACCCAGAGCTAGGCACCCCCACCTCTCCCACCCATCCCTGGTAGGGGTGGTCTCCAGGGTTCTGTATTGAGGAAGCCTGTTGATGCTTGACAAAGATCTGGGCAGAGCCCCAAAGCAGGGAAGTCTGATGTGCCCTGTATAACTGACCTGATCAAGCCTAGAGTGAGACTAAAAGCCTGTGCCCAAACCTGACACTAGAGTCTAGGGGTGATGGTGATCTAATAAGAAGTGGGAAGTGGCTTTCAGAGCTCCCAGCCCACAGGCCATCATATCAGCTTGGAAGAACTGAAACTTGCAGAAACCCAGAAATAAAGTAAGGGTAACATTGTAATAGGGAGATTAAATATTAGCACCCAGGCTGCCAGGTTGATTCTAAAGACCTAAGAGTTCTATAATGGAATGAAACCGGGATTTTGAAAAGGTGTAGGAGTTTGACCAAGCTGGGGGAAAGGAGGTGTTGTGTGGCTGTGTGTCCAGCTTTTGCCAAATATCCAAGGAGCTGTCAGTGTGGGGATACCATTGAGAAGAATATTCTTCAAGGAAACATTGTGGCCTAGGATGAGGAAAGGACTGGGTTATCTGTTGGTGGACAGCAGATCGATCTTCCTTATTCCCTGGAGTCTGCTTTGGAGTAAATGGCTGCTTTCGAACCTGTCGTGTAACATCTTTGACCACTTGGAGCATCTCTGACCCTGTACTGTGAGAACACCTCTCCAGCCCCTCCTAGTTTAGTTAGAGACCAGCTTAGTTAGAAATCTAGTTAGTTAAACTATTAGGCTATTCTTTAGAATAGAAATACCCCTCTCCCTACTTCCCTCAGTTATTACAAATAAACCCAGTTTGTTAGCACTTCTTGTCTCTTCTTAGTTAAAAGAATCCACTTCATTGGTTTTCTGTGGTTGGCAGGTTGGCAGTTACTGGCCAACTGCCATTCTCAAACTTCACATCCCTATTAGGTTTACCTGTGTTCCACTGTCTGTCTTTCCCTTGTGAGGTGTGAATGTGTCCCAGTTTATTATTATTCTCCATTCCCAATATTATCTTTTTTCAACATCAAGGAAGGACTGAAGTGTAAGAGGGTTCCCTAACCTCCTGTAAAACAGAGCCTACCTTTAAAAAAACTGGGAAAAGGAGCACACATTAAAAAAAACAACTAACCATATAGAATTTTTGTGGAGACAAAAAGCAAGGCATGACCACAGAAGAGGACAGTGAAAGCAAAGCAAACACATGCAAAGTCCGAAGGAAAAATATGAATTCCACTCAGATTATGAAAGAGCTCAAAATGGATTTTAAAAATCAGTTAAGAGAGGCAGAGGAAATAGGGAGAAGAGAAATGAAAGAAATGCAAGAAGAAATGGGCCAAATGAAAAAGGAGGCTCAAAAGCTGACAGAAGAAAATCATTCTTTAATAATTAGAATTGGGCAACTAGAAGCTAATGACTTAATGAGACATCAAAAAAACAATAAAACAAAATCAAAAGAATAAAAAAAACAGAAGAAAACAGGAAATATCTCTTTGAAAAAAGCACATGACCTAGAAAATAGATCCAGGAGAGACAATTTAAGAATTATTGTCTCAACATTGTACACAGAGACTGATACATTATGGCACAATTGAATGTAATAGACTTTTCTACCAGCAACAATGCAATGACCTAGGACAATCTAGAGCAACTTGTGAGAAAGCATGCTATCCACATTCAGAGAAAAGAACTGTGGAAGCAGAAATGCATTGGAAAAATATATGCCTGATCATGTAGTGCAATAGGGATCTGATTAGGGTTTTGATGTTAAAGGATCACTCTACAGCAAAATAACATGGAAATAGGTTTTGAACAATGATACATGCATAACCCAGTGGAATTGCTTGTCTGCTTTGGGAGGGGGGAGGAGAGAGCAGGGGAGGAGGGATTATGAATCATGTAACCATGGGAAAATATTCTAAATAAAAATTTAAAAAATAATAATTATTGTCTTAATCTGACTGATGGCAATTTGACATGAGACAAGGAGACCAGAGTAAGATAATATAGCAAAGCTTTAATGGAGGGAAGGAGAAGGGGGAGTCCCATCAGTGTAGGGGAATAGAGGAAAGAGGCAGCAAGGGGCAGCCTGTTGGAAAGTCCCATAGGGAGGAGGAAGGGGGGAAGAAGCAGCAGAGGGAAGCCTGGTGCCAAGAGAATTGGCTACAGAGTTCCATCTGAGTAGAAGAATCATGAGATCTTATAATATTAGGGATGAAGTGGGTAAATAAACGCACACGGGGTTTTCTAGGGGGAAAAGAGGATGAAGGAAGAATGAAGGGTGAAGAGGTATAACTAACTTAGACAAATACAAATGGGCTGTGACAATATGAGTGAGTGGCAGTTGGTATCCAACTGACTCTCAGACTACATCAGCCAGGGATACCTTACTTACTATGGGAAAGAAACAACAGGAAATTAAAAAACACTTTTTAATAATGAATTTAAAGGGAAAGTAATGTAGGAAGAGGTCACCTTAAAGCTAGGTATCTTAAGGACAAAACTCAGGGACTGGGAGATGGGTCAAGATCTACTCTATACTAGCACAAGCTGTCAGCTTGGCTGGCTGGAAGGGGAAAATGGATGTCACACAACTGAGTCCACTTCTGTTCCAGCAATGATCACGGATTTCAGGAACACAGGTCCACAGCAAAATAAACCCACAAAGGTAAAGTCAAGGAGCCTGAATCAGCCTGGGATGTCCACTAGCCAAGTCTGATCCTCCTGCTCAACTTGAATTTTCCACAGGCAGGTGTTTCTTGTGGGAGACAAATCCACTCTCCTGGGCTCTCCACTAGAGACAGTTCACCAGCATCCAACTGCTCTCAGCCATAACAAAGTCTCTCAGGAATCACTTCCTTCCTTGGCACTATTCCATCATTGGAACCTTTATGTCTTATCTGACAGCCTGGGTGTTAATTTCACTAAATGTCTGAACTCTTAATTCTCCTCATAACCAGGGTGGGAAATTATTGGCAACAGTTAACCATGGGGGCAGCTAGTAGCTCAGTGGATTGAGAGTCAGGTCTAGAGACGGGAGGTCCTAGGTTCAAATCTGGCCTCAGACACTTCCCAGCTGTGTAACCCTGAGCAAGCCACTTGACCCTCATTGCCCACCCTTACCATTCTTCCACCTATAAGCCAATACACAGAAGTTAAGGGTTTAAAAAAAAATAAAAAAAAAAAGTTAACCATGGCAACATTGTTGACCAGTTGCTGAGTTAGGTTGATTGGCCTTCTGTTGCTTAGGCTGGGTTTTGTTTGTTTCCTATTGCTTAGCTAGGGTCTCTAGGTTTCTCATTCCCACCTTTTTCTTTGTATAAAAAAGAAGAAAAACAGGGGTAGAAGATGGGGGAGGGGGGGTATGGATTTAAAAAAAAAGATTTTCATTGTTTTTTTTCAGGCAGGAGGTGTGGTTCATGTGTCTCATGTCTGACATACTGGACTATGTGAAGGCCAGGATTAAAAAAAAAAAAAGTCTGGCCATTACAATATAAAAAATTATCAAAGAAAACTGCCCAGGATATTCTTTTTTTATTTTTTTAGGTTTTATTTATAATTTTTCCCCCATGGTTACATGATTCTTGTTGTCTCCCTCCCCTCTTCCTTCCCCACTCTCGGAGCTGACAAGCAATTCCACTGGGTTATACATATATTATCACTCAAAACCTATTTCCATATTATTCATTGTGGGAAGCCAATAGGAGAAACAGAGTCTTAAATAGATAAAAATCTGAGACTCCTCTTTTGACCCCTTTTGTGATCCTTGTGATTTCTTGTTGAAAAGTACTGTGGCCTTATTGAAGAGCTTTAGGTTCCTAGCAGGGCAGCATTTAAAAGGTTAACATTCTCTCACTTTGGCTAGGAATTCAACCCTGAGAAAAATATTTCCTGACTTGGCTTTCTGATAAGAACCCATGAAAAATTCAGCGTTGGCCTTGGTCTGTTCTGAAGCCAATGAGACCTTTTGTGTTTTGATATGACATAATTTATAACTTCTGCACATCTGCAAAGTTTCAGGGGGGGGGTTCTTTTGTGTGAAATGAGTCTTGAAATATATATAATAAACTCCATGCTCCTAGAGTCAGAGCTGGAAGCATGAGCTAAAAGATGTTCAGTGTCCCGTTATTTCCTTATCAACTAAACTGTCCTTATCAGATTATCAGAGATGATAAAGAGATCTCGAGAATTCATTTTTGTAATAATCTTTTAAAACTAAGACCCCAAATTGTATACCCATGTAAATGAATTATATGCTTTCTTCTGGATTCTATTCCCACATTTCTTTTTATAGATATGGACAGTATTCTTTCTCTTAAGTCCCTTGGAATTGTCCTGGATCATTGCATCACTATTAGTAGCAAAGTCAATTACATTTGATCATTGCACAGTGTTTCAGTTACTGTGTATAATTTTCTTCTGGTTCTGCTTATTTCACTCCACCTCAGTTCATATAGGTCTTTCCAGTTCTTATAGAAATCCATTGGTTTATCATTCCTTATAGCACAGTATTATTCCATCAACATCAAATACCACAATTTGTTCAGCCATTCCCCAATTGAGGGACATCCCTTCATTTTCCAAAATTTTGCCAACACAAAAGGTGTAGCTATAAATATTTTTGTACAAACAGATCCTTTCCCATTTAAAAAAAAATCTTTTTGAGATACAAACCTAGTAGTGGTGTTGCAAGACTAAAGGACCATTTCTTTTAAAGCCCTTTGGGTATAATTCCAAATTGCCTTCCAGAATGACTGGATCAATTTGTTACTCCTCTGACAATATATTAGTGTCCCAATTTTGCCACATCCCCTCCAATATTTAATATTTTCCTTTACTGTCATATTGGCCACTCTGCTGGGTGTAAGGTGGTACCTCAGAGTTGTTTTGGTTTGCATTTCTTTAAGCAGGAGGGATTTAGAATATTTTTTCATATGATTAATGATAAATTTGATTTCTTCATCTGAAAATTGCCTATTCATATCCTTTGACCATTTGACAATTGGGGAATGATTTCTTGTCCATTTGACTTAGTTCCTTATAAATCTGAGCAATTAGACCTCTGTCAAAGAATTTTGTTATAAATGTTTTTTCCCAGTTTCTTGTTTCCCTTCTAACTTTGGTTTTATTTTTTGTTTTATTTGTACAAAACCTTTTTAATTTAATATAATCAAAATTCTTCATTTTATATCATATAATGTCCTCTATCTCTTGCCTGGTCTTAAATTCTTCCCTTCCTCATAAATCTGACAGGTATACTATTCCACGTTCACCTAGTTTACTTATAATATCACTCTTTATGCTAAATCATATACCCATTTTTGAGCTTATCTTTCCCATACTGTTTTCCAATTTTCCCAGCAGTTTTGGTTAAATAGTGGGTTCTTATCCCCAAAGCTGGGATCTTTGGACCAGATATTTTTGAATAAGAGATTAAAATAGAAATTGAAAGAATCTGCAGATCATTTCTAGAAAGAAATCCTCAAATGACAATATAATAGCTAAATTCAAGAGCCCCCAAGCCAAGGAGAAAGTACTACAAGCAGACAGAAAGAAACAATTCAAATACAATAGAGCTATACTCAGGATCAATAGGACTTAGCAATCTCCACATTAAAGGTTCAGAAGGCATGGAATATGATATTCTAGAAGGTAAAAGACCTAGGTTTACAACTCAGAGTCACCTATCCAGCAAAATTGAGCATATTCTTTCAGGGGAAAAAATGATCATTCAATAAAATAAGAGTATTACCAAGCAATCCTAGGGAAAAGACCAGACTGAAATAGAAAATCTGAAGTCCAAACACAAGACTCAGTAAGGTCAAAATAAATAAACAAACAAACAAATGAATGAATGAATGAATAAATGAATAAGTAGATAATCATATATATATATATATATATATATATATATATATATATCCCTACATGGAAAAGGATACTTTTAATTCTCCCTACATGGAAAAAGGATACTTGTAATTCTTAAAAATTCATATTAGTAGTATAGCAGTTAGAAGGCATATACTTTAGAAGATGGAGAAGCAAGATGCTTAGAATAGTATGATATGCAAAAAGAAAATCAAGGGGTGAAAAAGAAGATTGCACTGAGAGAAAAGGGAAGGGAGAGTTGGAATGGGGTAAATTATCTCACCAAAAGAGGTGTGAAAAACTATTACAGTGGAGGGGAGGATGAGGGTAGTGATAAGCCATGCTTACACTTTACTCTCATCTTAACTAGCACAGAGAGGGAATAACAACCATACTCTTTGGGTTATAGAATCCTATCTTACCTTATAGAGAAGTAGGAGGGGAATAATATGAGGGAAGGAAGGTGGTAATAGGAGAGAGGAGGAAGTGGGAAGGTGATTAAAAGAAAAACACTGGTGAGGAGGAACAGAGTGAAAGGAAAGAACAGGATCAAAAGGGAAAAATAAGATTGAGGGGAATACACAGTTGGTAATCATAACTGTGAATGTGA
Organism: Gracilinanus agilis; assembly: GCF_016433145.1. Classification (NCBI taxonomy): domain Eukaryota; kingdom Metazoa; phylum Chordata; class Mammalia; order Didelphimorphia; family Didelphidae; genus Gracilinanus; species Gracilinanus agilis. The sequence goes on along the minus strand of NC_058132.1, from coordinate 558,826,236 downwards.
ATGGGATGAACTCATCCATAAAACAGTAGCAGATAGCAGAGTGGATTAAAAAACAGAATCCTACTATATGTTGTTTATAAGAAACACATTTGAGGCCTGGTGACACACACAGAGTAAAGGTAAGGGGCTGGAGCAGAATTTATTGTGCATCATCTAAAGTAAAAAAAGTAGGAGTAGCCATCATGATCTCTGACAAAGCTAAAGCAAAAATAGATCTGATTAAAAGGCATAAGGAAGGAAATTACATCTTGCTAAAAGGTACTATAAACAATAAAGTAATATCCATACTAAACATATATGTACCAAATGGTATAGCCTCTAAATTTTTAAAGGAGAAATTAAATGAACTTTAGGAAGAAACAGACAGTAAAACTATACTAGTGGGGGACCTCAACTTCCCCTTTTCAGATCTTGATAAATGAAACCAAAAAATAACAAGAAAGAAGTAAAGGAAGCAAATGAAATCTTAGAAAAGTTAGAACTAAAATCTCTGAAGAAAACTGAATGGCAATAGAAAGGAATATACCTTCTTTTCAGCAATACATGGGTTCTACACAAAAAGTAACCATGTGTTAGGGCATATAAACTTCACAACCAAATGCAGAAAAGTAGAATAAATGCATCCTTTTTAGATCATAACAATAAAAATCATAATCAATAAAGCTACATGGAAAGATAAAAAAAAAATTAATTGGAAACTAAATAATCTAATGCTTAAAAAAGGGGGAGTCAAAGAACAAATTATAGAAACAATCAATAATTTTATTAATGAGAATAACAATGAGGAGACAACATATCAAAATTTATGAGATACAGCTGTGAAATTGGAAATTTGGGGGTCCTTGAACTAATTTTGAGGTTCCTAATCTAAACTTCCTATGGCCATTTATATTTCTTTCAAACTACATTTCCCATGATTCCTCTTGCATAATCAAGGGAGCAGGAAGTGTAATAACATAAACAGGAGTATAAAGACTGAGGATGGGATTGGTAATGGCTCTCTTTGGTAATTTGGAGTGGAGCCAGGATGGGAGGAAGAGGTAACAGGGACCACATATTTTAAACTAACTCTTAACAGGCACGTGGCTTCATTATTCTAAATGGCTTTCAATAAACCCTTTCAAACCAAGATATTTTTTATTTTATCACTTTATATTAATTTTATTTCTTATACAGCCAAAGCAGTAATTAGGGGCAAATTTGTTTCTTTAAATGCTTATATCAATAGAGAAAATGCAGATCAATGAACTGGGCATAAAAGAAAAAATAAAAATCCTTATTTAAAGACTAAATTGGAAATCCTAAACATTAAAAGAGATATTACTAAAATTGGAAGTAAAAGAACCATTGAATAATAAGACCAGGAGTTGGTTTTACCCCCCCAAAAAAAAACGAAAAAAAAAAACAAATAAAATAAGACAATGTTGATTAACTTGATTTAAAGAAGAAGAAAATCAAATAAGCAGTATCAAAATGAAAAGGGTGAACTCATCACCAATGAAGAGGAAATATGCAATCATTAAAAGCTATTCTGCCCAATTATATGCCAATAAATCTGACAATTTAAGTGAAATGGATGAATATTTACAAAAATACAAATTGCTCAGATTAGCAAAAAAGGAAATAGAATCCTTAAATAATCCTATATCAGAAAAAGAAATTGAACAAGCCATCAGTGAACTCCCCAAGAAAAAATCCCCAGGGCCAGATGGAGTCACATATGAATTCTCTCAAACATTTATAGTACAATTAATCCCAATACTACATAAACTATTTGGGAAAATAGTTAGAGAAGGAATCCTATCAAACCCTTTTTATGAAACTAATATGGAACTGGTACCTAAGCCAGGAAGAACAAAAACAGAGAAAGAAAATAATAGGCCAATTTAATTAATAAATATAGATGCAAAAACGTTATTTAAGATAGTAGCAAGGAGAATACAGCATATCACAAGGATCATTCACTATGACCAGATGAGATTTACACCAAGAATGCAGGGCTGGTTTAATAGTAAGAAAACTATCAGTATAATTGACATATCAATAACCAAATTAACAGAAATCACATGATAGTCTCAACAGATGCAGAAAAAGCCTTTGACAAAATACAACACCCATTCCTATTAAAAACACTAGAAAGCATAGGAATAAATGGGTCATTCCTTAAAATTATAAGTAGTATATACCTAAAACCTTTAGCAAATATCATGTGCAATGGGGATAAGTTAAAAGTCTTCCCAGTAAGATTGGTGAAGTAAGGATGCCCATTATCCCCACTATTATTTAATATTGCAATAGAAATGCTAGCTTTAGTAATAAGGAAAGAAAAAGAAATTGAAGGAATTAAAATAGACAATGAGGAAACTAAACTTTCACTCTTCACAAATGACATGATGATATACTTAGAGAATCCTAGAGAATCAACTAAAAAACTAATTGAAATAATTAATAATTTTAGTAAAGTTGAAGGATACAAAATAAGTCCACATAAATCATCACCATTTCTATATGTTATTAACAAAGTCCAGCAGCAAGATTTAGAAAGAGAAATTCCATTCAAAATGACTCTAAACAGTATAAAATATCTGAGAATGTACTTGTCAAGGAAAACACAGGAATTATATGAACACAAATTACAAAACATTTTTCACACAAATAAAAGTCAGATCTAAACAACTGGAAAAATATTAATTGCTTATGGGTAGGCTGAGCTAATATAATAAAAATGACAATTCTACATAAATTCATTTATTTATTCAGTGCCTACCAATCAAACTACCAAATAATTATTTCCTAGAACTAGAAATAATAACAGAAGAACAAAAGGTCAAGAATATCAAGGGAAATGAAAAAAATGTGAAGGAAGACGGCCCAGCAGTACCAGATCTCAAACTATACTATAAAGCAACAATCATCAAAACAATCTGGTACTGGCTAAAGAAGAGACTGGTAGATCAGTGGTGCAGATTAAATATACAATATACAAGGGCAAATGACCATAGCAACCTCGTTAAAGAACTCACTCTTTAACAAAAAATACTGGGAAAATTGGAAAACAGTATAGCAGAAGCTAGGTATAGACAATTATCTCACACTCTATAACAAGATAAGATCAAAATGTATATATGATTTAAATATAAAGAGTGATACCATAACAAAATTGGGGGAACCCAGAAGAGTTTGCCGGGTAGATCTCTGGAGAAGGGAAGAATTTATGATCAATCAAAAGAAAGAGAATATTATAAGATTTAAAATGAATAATTTTGATTATATTAAATTAAAATGCCTTTGTATAAACAAAACTAATCTAACCAAGATTAGAGGGGAAAAAACAAACTGGGAAAATATTTTTATAACAAATGTCTCTGATAAAGGCCTAATTTCTCAAATTTATAAAGAACTAAGTTAAATTTATAAGAATCCAAGCCATTCCCCAGTTGACAAATGGTCAAAGGTTATAAACAAGTAATTTTCCGATGAAGAAATCAAAGCCATCAATAATCATATTAAAAATGTTCTAAACTACCCTTGATTAGAGAAATGCAAATTAAAACAATGCTGAAGTACCACAGTAAAGGAAAGTGGTAAACGTTGGAGGGGATGTGGTAATATTGGGACAATAATGCATTGTTGGTGAAGTTGTAAACTTGATCCAACCATTCTGGAACGTAATTTGGAACCATGCCCATAAGGCTATAAAACTATGTATACCCTTTGAATTGATAATGCCACTACTGGGTCTGTATTGTAGGAAATGATAAGTAAGGGTATTGGAGACACCAGGGATATTATAATAAAACTAAGTGATTTGTGGGTACACACACTGGGGTTTATGAGAGACTAGACCTGGACATGGGGACCAGAACAGCCTCCTAACTGACAAAGGGACAGTTGACTAACTGTCACCCTGGGCCAGAGGCTTTGAATTCAACAGGCAAGGTAACAAAATATAACTGGTTTTAATTATGAACAACTAAAAGGTGGGATAGGGATATCTACTCTAAAACCTTAAATCTAATGACAAAACCCACAAGGTAAGGGGAGGACTTATTTCTACACTAACTTAGTGATCTAAACAGACAGGGCCCAAGAAGCTGTAATGGAGTCTCTGAGTGACTGCCTCAGTCTGGACCTGCCAGACTTGAGCAGCACATCTAGGGGCTGATATGGCTTTGGGATTCTCACTGCAATCCACTGATGATCTCTGAATGCCAAGAGCCAAGGTGGTCTCAGGTACCAAGTAGGGAGGGTTTGCTTGAAACGCTATCCACCAGATCTCAAACTTTTCCTGTTCCCTTGGCACAACACTGTTGATCTTGTCCTCTTTGCTAGCACCACTCAGGATCCCAGGGAAAATCAGAAAGCAGGGTGTCCTTTGCTCTGAGATCTCCCAGGCTGGCAACAGTTTTTGCCCATCACTAATGGAGTCCTCTCTCAGGGCACACACACTTCCTCCTCCTTCATTCTATCCTAGAATTCCCAGCTCCAGCTTCTTCCTGCTAGGTCAACCTTAATTCTTAATCAATAACTACCTAATCTTCCTCACAACAGTATACCAAAGAGATAATAAAGGGGAGAGGACCTACTTGTACAAAAATATTTATAGTTGCTCTTTTTGTAGTGGCAAAGAATTGGAAATTAAGGGGATATTCATCAATTGAGAATGGCTGAACAAATTGTGGTACATGTTGGTAATGGAATACTTTTGTGCTAAAAGAAATGATAAATAAGCAAGATGATTTCAGAAAAAGCTGGAAAGGTCTACAGGAACTGATGCAGAGCAAAATAAGCAGAACTGGGAGAACATTGTACACAATAACAGCAATATTGTATAATGATTATTTGTGAAAACTTGGTTGCTCTCAACAGTGCAATGATCTGGGACAATCATGAAAGACTTATGAGAGAATGCTAACCACCTGCAGAGAAAGAACTGTTGGAGTCATTTTTCATGACAGTGTATTTTTGGTTTTATTTTGGGGTTTTGGTTATGTATGACTTTGCTCTTACAACTTCCAATATGGAAGTATGTTTTGCATTGCAATAAAAAATGACAAAATATATCTACCAAAAAAAAAAGAAAAAAGTAGCAAATTCAGATATAATGAATAATATAGAGTAATAAATATAGGTCTAAAAGACATTAAAGCCCATTTAGTTCAACCCTTTCATTTTACAGATAAGGAAATTGAGGTCCAGTAAAGTTAAAGTGTGTACCCCAGTATGCTGGCTGGTTAGCTGTGAATTGGTCTGGCCATTCTGGAACACAACTGGGAACTATGTCTACAAAGCTGCCAAACTGGACATTCCCCATGATCCTGCTATACTTATATCCCTTAGAAATCAAAGAAGGAGAAAAGGATCAATTTGTACAAAATTATTTATATAGCCGCTGTATACAAACTCATTTTTGGAATAATTGCAGGACCTCATGTGATTTCAATGCTGCTGTCCAAAATCTGAAGTTTAAAAGCAGAAACATGTTTGCTGCATATGACCTAAGTAATGAATGTTGTTTTTTTTTTTTAATTTTAAACCCTTAACTTCTGTGTATTGACTTATAGGTGGAAGATTGGTAAGGGTAGGCAATGGGGGTCAAGTGACTTGCCCAGGGTCACACAGCTGGGACGTGTGAATGTTTTTTTTTAAAAGAATTTGAAGCCATATTCATTTAAGCTTTGATTCAACAATGATCCTTTTAATTCTCAACTTGGAACTCTGGGGGTATTAACTCTACAGAAAGATGAAAGATTCATTTATTGAACAACTTCATTACATTACATGATCTCTAAAAATTTCATATTAAAAACACAAGTTGTAAACTATAGAAGTTTCAAAATCACAAGTGGGGAGGGGAAGGGAATAAGCATTTATAGATCATCTACTATGTGTCAGGCACTTTACAAATATTATCTTATTCAATAAATACAATAACAACCTGATAATTTTTTATAATTTATGGAAATGGTTAGTGGCATTCCAAGACAATGACTATTCTTGTAATCATGTACTATCAATATTAGCAAGCTGCAGCTACCCCTTTTGCAATGATTACAAATTGGAGTTCATGGGGAAAAGGATATTAGGCAAAATTGAAAAGACAAAAGATGAGGTATTATAATAGGAGGAACCCTAAATTTAGAGATGGATGACCTGGGTTTGATTAAATCCCAGATGTGCAAACTTAAGCAACCCTTCTGCATTAGTTTTCTCATCTTGAAAATAAAAATTATACTTGTACTCTACAATTCACAGGACTGCTGTGAACAAAACACTTTTTAACCTTAAAGTACCATAGAAGTGGGAATTATAATAAAAAGTCAACTCTTCTACAGTCAATATTTACCCATGGAAATTTGATAAAAGAGAAAATAAGCTATTTCCTAAAGTTATTATATTACCTAATAAAAGTTACATAGTATTCTATTAATTAAGTTGCATAGTATAGTGGGAATGGATTCTAAATGAAAAGACTGAGGATCTAAGTCTTAGTCATAACTTTGTCACTAGTGAAGAGGTGGTGACTCTGAAAAACAGTTAAGAGAGACCTATAGTAAAAATACCAATCCATGTGCCATGGAAACTTGAATATGATACCATCTTTGGCAAGCATGCTAGAAATTATTGACCCTTGAGATAATCTTTAAGCCTATGCAACAAAATAAAATCTAATTTATTAGTACATAAAATTCACAACCTTTACTGAAGTTCCATTTAGATGCCTTATTGAACATGAAAGTGACCTTATATTTTCTAAAGATATGTCAATGAAGCATGAGTTCTAGGAAGTCCTACCAACCCAGAAAGGCTTTGAGTATGGACAGGAGTAAGGATATATAGCATATCTGTTACTCGAGAAATTATCTAGCTAATTAAGGAAAGACATCATTAGGAAGGTTAACCAGAATATGAGGTGATTGGCTATCTTCTAAAGATGGAAAAGGATTGTGATATGTATTAGTGGAAGGAGTATCCATAGAGAACTTAGGGATGGAAGGGACTTCAAAAGTCATATAGTCCAACTCACTCCTGAAGAGGAATTCCAACTATGAGTGTACATTCAGCCTTCATCTGAAAATCTTCTCAAATTGCCCATTCCACAGAATAATACCTCAAACACTGAAATAAAACACTCATTTTCACTAAAGAAAAATTATGAAAATGAATATGTAATGCAAAACAATCTTGCCAAAATATCACTAGTTTCCATTTTTAATGTTAAGAACCTGTTAATCAATATTAATATAATTACTTACTAAGTTAAATTTAGATAGTGTTCTGAAGTTTATAAAGCATTTTGTCTCACAATGTAACTAGTTATTAGATCACATAAGTACTATAATTGCCATTTTATAAGTGAGGAGTCTGAGGCACAGAGAGTAGGCTGAGATGCTTTCATTTTTTTGTCTGTATCCCCAAACCTCTGCAATGCCTGTCTGCCACATGTTAGCCAACAAATAAATGCTTGTTGATTGACTGATAACTGATATTACTAAGACTTAAATTTAGGGCTTCTGACTCCAAGAATAATGTTCTTTTTATATTAAATATTTTATATTGTTATTTTAAAATATACATACTTGGAAGCTATGTTTCCGTGAACTGTATTTTTTAAAAAATAAAACAACTAAACACTAGATGCTTAATACTACTTAATAGCAATTATGTGCTCTTAAAATATTAGTAAATGAATCTAGTTATTAAAGATGCTCTACAAAACCACCTAGTTTTTCAACTGTCATAATGAATTGTAATTTTAACCACTGAAATAGTTGTTTTAAAAGTAACTATTTCTTCTTCCCAAAAGAATCTTAAAATCTAAGTCGAATTACTTTTTTAATTCATGCTGACTGATGGTGAAATGATATGAATAATGAATTTGGCTTTAAAATATGTAATTTTTTAATGTAACAGCTACGTTTGATTTTTAGGGCAAATTGAATTTCCTGACAATTCATTACCTGGGAAGCAAGTTGGGGTGATTAGAATGTACTTCTGAAAGGAAGATTAATATGAAATTAAAAAGTGATTGTGAAAAAACTGAAAGCAGAATTTTAAGTTTAAAGGCAAATTTCAGGATGCTTTCCAAATATAGTCAATCCTTGATTATTTATTATAGCAAAAGGTGCAAAAATATGGTAGAACAGTCAGCCAATTTTCATGGAATTCTTCCCATGCCATAGGGCTCCTAAAAGAGCTAAAAGGAATCCCAGGGATTCTCTCACCAATGCTTTTATTATATAAATGAAAAAACTAAGGCTCAGGATTGAAGAGATTTATTCATGGGTCATATTGATAGTAATAAAGTTGAGATTTGATCTTGTTTTAACTCAAATTCACTGCTTGTGAACAGGACTCAAACATGTTAACATCATAAAGGCTTTGGTGAATTCTAATACTTTCATTCACTTCCTTTCACAGTTGCCCTCAAAATGGATTGCCTTCTTGTGACTAACCTCTGTGAATTTAGCTAGAGAACTGACATGATCTGCTATGAGGCCTATAGCTGAAGACTTCCCATCTTGGAAGCGTCTATTAAAACTTAAGAATTTCTTTTAATTTGTAGCCTTCTAAGACAAAATGAAGTCTGTTATTATGTGAGAAAGAAACTGTTGAATTGTATCAACTCTTAGTCTTGCTAAGATGTGAAATAAGGACAACAAAGATATAATGAAAATCACTGTCTTGCTTTTTCTGTTTCAAGTCTTTCACTCATATGAGTCTCATATTAAAATGAAATAATAAAGGTACAGAAAAAAACAATAGTGCTCTGTTGTCAGCAAGAAAAATTATGCGTAAATAGTAGAAATTCTGCATTTAACAAAAACAAGTTTCAAGTTATTTTCTAGCATTACATATTAGATAGCATATAATAATGTTTCCAGTATAAAAGAAGGCAGTTGAACTAAATGGTCTTCAAGGTTTCTTCCAGTTCTATATCCTGTAGTCTAAGATTTGTGCATAGAAAATTAAAAGCAACCTAAGATCAAGACTCAGACACACTTTTAAAAAATCATCTGTGAATGTCAGTTCAAAGCTTAAAAAGAAAATAATTCCATGTATAAGATTATGATCACAGGACAAGTAATTCCCAAACATACCAGTATGAGGAAAAAAATTTGCATTTTGAAATCCAATAGATAGTCAATCATGTTAAAGGAAACATATGCACTATGGACATGGGGGAAAAGGTTGTATTTTAATCAGAGTACAATTCTAAACGAATCCTAAGATAGAGGAGGAAAGTTGTAAAATGTATAATATAAATGGAGATGACAAAGACTGACTAAACACTAAGGCAGACACAAAGTGGAAGAAATATGACAGTGATCCCTCACTACCAGTCAATCAACGAGCATTTACTAAGTGCTCATCTCGAGCATGTAAGTGTTCTTTCAGTAGTCCCAATGACATCATTATGTGCAAGGAAGGCCTGTGCTTGGGATACAAAGGGCACAAACAAGTGCCTACCCTCACAGGGCTCACATTCTGAGGTAGCCAGTATGTAAATAGCTATGCACAGACAAGGCACATGGAGGACAGAGGATTTTGGAAGGAAGGAGCTAGTAGCTGGAGTGGGGATAGGAAAGCCCTTGATATAAAAGGAAGAAAGTGAGCTGAGCTTTGGAGGAAGCCAGAACAGCTAAGGGGCGAAGGTGAGAAGAGGGATATGAGACACAGCTAGAGCAAAGGCAAGGAGGCGGGGGATGAAGAAATGAGTGTCAAGAACAGCAAAAAGGCCTGGGTAAGAAGAAAAGACATTTAGGAAGTACAGGGAGACACCAGAGAGAGGCCTCAGGGAGGAAGAGGCTGAATCCAGGTAGGGCAGGTGCTAGAAGATCAAAGACAAAAGGTGGAGCTACGAGGGAGGGCCGAAGGAGCGGGACCAGGGAGACTACTCACCTGGTTAGTGACCTGCAAAGGAAACAAACAAAAAAAAAAGTTTAGAAATAACCAGTCTGGATTATAGGGTCGTCCTGATCCCTATTAGGAGCCCCCCAGCCCCGGCCTCACCTCGGATTTGGCCTCCTGCCGTGGCTGACACAACTCCTCCATGGTCAACTCAATGGGAATCTAACGGTATGCAGCCATTTCCGCTTCCGAACCGGCGTCGGACGGGTCCAAGATGCGGGGGGATACGCGATGTTCTATGTACATGGATCCTTATTTTTTTTTCCCTCCAACAGAACTCCAGTGTGAGAGAAATACTGAATTCTTCTTATTTCTGTATTCAAGAAAAAGATTTAGGCGTAGTTGTTCCTGTAAAAAGACAAAGAGGATTAATTTAAATTGATCTTCTCCCCCCTTTCTTTTCCTTGCATTCCATAGTTGAACTCTTCCTACTCTGAGGAAAAAAGGCGGACCCTACGCTTGCGCAACTTGCGGGAGACTTGCCCAGCGGGCACCGCCCCCGGGCCACGTGCTTACCTGAAGCTTAGGGAAAGTACTCTCTATGGACCGCATTTTCTCAATGGTAAAGGAATTCCTCCGTTAGGTTACCATCCTGAATCATGTCCATTTTTATAAACTTTTTTTTCCCAGGAACTTTCAGCAGCTCCCCATTGCTTCTTTCTTTCTTTCTTTTTTTAATTTTTAATTTTATTTTGGGAAATATTTCCCACGGTCATTTTTTTTAATTTTTAGTATTTATTTTTTAGAAAAGTTAACATGGTTACATGATTCATGCTCTTACTTTCCCCTTCACTCTCCCCCTTCAGGCTCCCCCCCATAAGAGGTGTGCATTTCCACTGATTTTAACATGTGTCATTGATCAAGACCTATTTCCAAATTGTTGATAGTTGCATTGGTGTGGTAGTTTGGATTCTACATCCCCAATCATTTGGGCCTCAACCCATGTGTTCAAACAGTTGCTTTTCTTCTGTCTTTCCACTCCTGCAGTCCTTCCTCTGAATGTGGGCAACGTTCTTTACCATAAATCCCTCAGAATTATCCTGGGTCATTGCATTGCTGCTAGTACAGAAGTCCATTGCATTCAATTTTAGCACAGTGTATTGGTTTCTGTGTACAGTGTTCTTCTGGCTCTGCTCCTTTCACTCTGCATCAATTCCTGGAGGTCTTTCCAGTTCACATGGAACTCCTCCAGTTTATTATTCCTTTGAGCACAATAGTATTCCATCACCAGCATATACCACAATCTGTTCAGCCATTCCTCAATTGGAGGGCATCCCCTCATTTTCTAGTTTTTTGCCACCACAAAAAGAGCGACTATAAATATTTTTGTACAAGTCTATTTATCTATGATCTCTTTGGGGTATCCCATTGCTTCTTAATCACACACATTTCTTAGACTGGCCTTTAAGACTTTATAAACTGGCTCCAACTTCCTTTCCATCCTTAGTCCACATTACTCCCCTTCACATACCCAGCATTCCAGTCAAAGTAGACTATTAGCTATTCCTGGAACTTAATATTGTCCCTCTTTCATCTGTCCCTCTTTTCTATATGGCACTTCCTGCCCATCCCTGCTTTGAAAAATTCTTATTTTCCTTCAAATCTCAAGTCAGCTAGCAGGTCAGGATGCAGATGGCTAGGTCAGGGACATGCCTATCAGTTTCTCTGGGGCCTGAAGCTCTTTTCTGGGTTTGAAGGTCACAAGATAATAACGTGGTCAATTCCATTATTGGATGGATACTCAGTTACCTTTTCTTGGCTGACCTTATGTCTATCCTACACACATCTGTATACTCCCAGTTGGATTTATTGTCTCTTAATCTAATCTCTCTAGTAACCTGGTCAATAGGGAAGGAGGGAGAGAAGAGGCACTCTCTTCCCCCCCCTCAAAAGTAATTCCATTTCAGGGATCTGAATGCTCAGCTCCCAAGCTTAGTTCTCTTTTCACTAGTTTGGTAAGAACTAGCTTATTGTTTTTATACAGACCAAGAGTCATGACTTGATCTTAAGCTAATCAGAAACTATTTCCTATATGCTATCAGTCTTTATTTAATAGCCCCAAACCTGTGACCCTTTCATTGATTAAGGACTTATTTAAGCCTGGTTTACTTTTAATTGATTCAATTGAGATGGTTGGGACTTCTGTGATTAATTGATTTGGGACAAACCAAAACCATCCTTACATTATATACATGCATTTATTAGCATGGCAGCAAGTATTTAAAAGCCAGCAATATTTGTTAAAGTTTCTATCTCTTGATGCTTTCCCTAACCTCTTTGAGAAGTTATTTTGCTTGAATTAAACTATTCATCAGGAAAAAAACAAACAAACATGAATGAAATAATAATAATAATGTAATAAAGGGCAGAGCACTGAATGATTTTTTAAAAATTTGGTTTCCAAATTTTTCTTTAAAAAATCAAAAGTCATCATCTATAATAGGCAAAAAAGTATATGCACATATATTATATGCATTTTGCAAATAGTTTTTGCAAAATGTTAGAGAGACTTTTTCAATGCTGTGTAAATATTGAATGCCTCAAATATGAATTTTTCATTTTCCCTAGCTAGCTTTGCTTTCTTGAGCCAAAACCTGTTATTTGGATGTTTGTAGCAGGGCCTGTTTTCTGACCAAAACCTGCTCAGTGTAGAATTGCTAAAATAGATAAAGAAATTTTGCAAAGATGTTAATTATGTAAACAAATGTTCTTGTATGTAGAACCTGCTTCAACTAGCCTTCCACCTCCACCAACATTTGCAGTCTCAGATTTGCAGGTTGGATTTCCCTAGGAGCATGACAGTCAAATGGTCTGGACCTCTCAAAACTATAGCCAATGAACCCCTACCAGTGATTTTCCCTTGAGCAGTTAGGAGACAAAATTAGCTCAAAGGCATTTACTAAGATGGTATGTGAGAACAATAGGTAAAAAAAAGATTTTCTTCATAAACATAGGGCAAATTTTCCTATAATTAAACCCATTCCTATAAGTAAACCCAATAAGAGTGATAGGAAGAGTAGGCACAAAATTAAGAATATATATATATATATATATACACACACACACACACACACACCTGTAGTAGGTCACTCACCAGTAGAAAACTCACGTACAGTTAAGGTCTCTCCCCCTATACAGTGTCCCAGTCTTCTCTCTCTTTTCAGAGGCTAATGGCAACTATGTGGTATGGTGGATAATGTCAGGCCTGGAGTCAGGAAGACTTTTCTTCCTGAGCTCGAATTTAGCCTCAGACACTAGCTGAGTGACATTAGATAAGTCACTTAACCCTTTTGCCTCATTTTCCTCATTTGTAAAATGAGCTGAAGAAGGAAATGGCCAACCACTTCAGTATGTGTACCAAGAAAACCCCAAATGGGGTCAGGAAGATTTGGACAGGCCTGAAATGACTAAACAACTACAATAATGCTTTCTCTATTGCATGTACTGATTCTTCTGGCTACGTTGATATATCATGCTCCAGGGAAAGATTCCTTTCTATAACTGTACTCTTTTTCTCTGACTAGTTCTCTTTCTCCCATTCTCTGCTGTAATCCCAACTGAGACTTCTTTCTCAGGGTACCACTTCTCTCATACTCATCATTTCCTCCAGTTTAAATGCTCCTATTGATCCCCATGGCAAATGCCAATCATTTTAGTTGTCACATCCCACCTGCCTGCCACCACCTGCTGCCCAAGATCACATTCCTTGAAACGTTTTCTTGACGTGAATGTTATTCCTCTCTATGTCTCTGTTCCCTTCTGGATGTGTCTCAACTGTGCCTCAAGTTCTCCAGAACTTCTGGTGATTTCCAAGACTTGGCAGGCTTAATTTTATAAAGGCCTCCAAGAAAGTACTTAGTCTTTGCCCAATTTCCTACTGCCTTTCCAATAAGTGCATGCCTGAATGTATTTTCACACATTGTTAACATGATACCTCATTATTTCTGTTATCTCTTCCTTACTTTAGGTACATCAACTGTGTGGAAAGTCTTGGGTTTGAATGTTCTGTCTCTCATTATCTGCAACCTTAGTCAGTTCCTTTAACCTTGAACTACATGACTTCTAGGGTCTCTTCTAAGCTATAGATTTGTGATCCAAAGAAGTATAGATACAGGAAAGGAATGCTTGTTGGTTCAGGTAAAAATTCCAACCAAAATTTCCCCCTTCCTAAATCCTCTGGGAGTTGCCCTGCCCCTGGAATGACATGGCCAGATTTTGACCAACAAGCTAATTCTCCTGTCTCAGAGGAGAGGAAAGATGTTAAGTCAGAGATTTTAAACATGTAGTATGGGCTGCGTACATCCTACAACATTCCCCATGGGGACCAGAACTCGATTAAAATGTTAATTAGGAAATATTTAACAAAGTAACTGTAAATAAAATAAAACAGATAGTATCATATTTTAAAACTAAGTGATAGGTGGCCCACAGGGATTATTATATTCTGATTAGTGGCCCTGTTTCTATTTGAGTTTAATGCCACTGGTGTAAGCCACAGAGAGGGGAGCATATTCAGTAGCAGGCAGGTGAAACAATTGGTAGTTGCTGCATGGATAAAAAGAAGCATGTAAACCAGGAAAATTAGTGAATATGAGAAAAATGGAATAATAGGACATACCCTGAGGAAGTAGCCTCAATCAGGGTATAGCAGGAAAATGGGAAAGCAGAGACTAAGGAGAGCCATTACCTTGGAAATGGAAGGGATCATGCAGCCATTAAATTGCCAGTGTAGAACTCTAGTGGTTAGGAACACATCTGGTTGGATTTTGTCTTTGCCACATTCATCCTGAGAGGTAGATCCAAAGCTGTTGATTCCTTATTTTCTTTTCTTCTCTCTGTTTTCTGGAGAGAAGCATATTTTACCCCCACAAATCTTCATTTCTTAATATTTTGTTTGTACTGTTTCCTTCTATTTTTTGGTTGTAATTTTTTAAGTAGGACAGATTACTAATTCCTGATCTATGTTTCCTTACTCAAATGCAGCTGGGAAAGACAATTAGGAAGAGGACATAATTGACAGAGAAGTAAATCTCTTTTCAGCTGTGATTCATGTTCACCAGAGCAACTTTTCCTGACTAAAGGCTCAGAGCTACTTCAGATGAGAGAGTTTTAGCAGTCTCCAGGAATAATGCAAGAAAACTTAAACCTAGATATTTCTAGATAAACAAGTCAGTAGCTTTTTTTGGAGGGCAGGCTGTTAGGAGATTCTGCTCCTCAAGGATAGATTTTTGGTTGGTTGGTTTTCCCCTTTCTTTGTATCTTATAAGAATAAAGAGAGCCTCCACCAAAACTGTAATAATAATAAGTGCCAATAACCAATGTTATGATGGAGGGGGAGAGAGAGAAAGTCTATGAGGTGAGACTCTCTTCTAGCTCTCCCCTGGTGCCAAATATACACTGCCAAGACTTCAAGGGGGTGCCACCCTGAAACTGGGTGACCTGGATGGTCATGCCACCCCACAGGAGTCAGGGGCAAGGCTTCCCTATAAGATGAGGTATGGGAAACCTCAATCTGATTCTGAACATGGGCGGGGTTCACACAAGCCTCCCCTGAGGGCAGTCAACTTCACAGCGGGTGTTCTGACTTCAAGATGGAGGCAGCCAGACCAAGCTGCAATTCCCCTCCCCCTTGTCTCTCAGGCACACTGGAAAGCTATCTGACTAATGAATGTCTTTTATTAATATCAATATAGGGATTGGGGAAAGAGGTGAAGGGCAGAGGGATTTGGGGGTGCCCTCTTCTCTATTTCTATGGGGTCCATCACTTGGGTGGGAACCTTTGGGGTTCCCACTCCTAAGCATCTCCGCTCACCTCTTCTCCTTCAGTTTCTATTTCTATTTCCTATTTCTATTCTTTTCTGTAATTGCAAGTCAAATTGGAAAGAGTCTCTCAACAAGGTTGGGTAATGGGAGAAGGAGCCTAAGAGATTGCTCCCAAAATGGAGTCCAAACACCTGACTCAATTATTGAAGTCTTGTTGGGTGAGATGCGATGGAATCTTTGACCAGGGAATCAGGGTTTCAATGTCCAAAGAAAGATCCTTAGGAACCCTTAGGACTGGATTTGAGCTAGGATATCCTCCTCGGAACCTTTCCTCCTTCCTTGGAGAACTCCCGCCAAAAGACCTCTCCTCTCCTTCTTCCTCCAAGAAACCCCCAGAATCCTCCCTCGTCTCAACTGTCACCAACTGTCACCAACTGTCAGCCACTCCTTCTCTAGCTCCTTTTTTCCTATCCCCCTTGCACAAATCCCATTCTTACAATCTGCAGAGTTTAGCACAGTACCTGGCACATATAGTTGGATTGTTGTTGTTTAGTCATTCAGTCATGTCTAACTCTTTGTGACCCCATTTGGGGTTTTCTTTGCTTTTACATTTCCTTCTCCAGGCACACATAGTAGACATTTAATAAAAGCTTATTGACTTGACTTGACTGTAAGCTCCTTCAGGACATACATTGTTTAATTTTTATCTTTGTAACCCCAAAGCCTTAGCATGGTGCCCTACTGTTGTAGTTCAAGGGGGAGGGTGGGAGAACAGTTCATCAAATCCTTCTACTTGTCTTCCCACAAAGTAGCAAGGAATATTTTCTAAGTGGGAATTCTGTGAGAAGTCAGCAGCCATATCAGAAAAACATGCTCATAGATATAACTTACATAGCTGGATCTAATTTATTGAAGGATGTTTAAATACACAAGTGACCAGGCCCTGGATGGTAAGGCTAAGAGTAAAATTGATGTTTTTTTCTGTGCCTCTCTTCCTAACAAATGTCATAATCAAGTCTGTGACTTTCTTGAGTCCTTTACCACCTGTGATCTAGGCTTCCCAAACTCAAACACAAGAGGCAAGCCCAGATCATAAGATGACAGCAGCAAAATGGTTCCCCAGACTTTCACTTATATATAGAAAATTTTTATTTCTGATGTAAGCTACTGTGTTTTATAGGATTTCTTCCCCCTTATGACTCCCTTCCAAAATATATTCCTCAAGACTCAGAGACTAACCTTTAACTAGGGAATACAAAGGACCATAATCTAGCAGTGTTGGTCATTCCTTTTTACTGTGGTCAATATTGATCTTTCTTAGTCACTCCTTCTATAGTCACTCTCTTGGTCCTGCCTCTCAGGCAAGGCTCGGTGTTCCTTTTAAGTCTGCTAAGGAGAAGATGTATGTAATTAGGAAGGTACTGATTCTAAAGCCAGGCAGACCAAAAACAAAGAAACCTAAAGACCAATCTCCTTAATGAACATAGATTCAAAAATCTTAAATAGAATACTAGCAAAAAGACTCTAGCAAGTGATCACGAGGGTGATCCATCATGATCAAGTGGGATTTATACCAAATGTAAGGATGGTTCAATATTAGGAAAACCATTGTAACCAAAATCAGAAGGGAAACAACAAACTGGGAAAAAACTGGGGGGGGGGAGTTTGAGGGAGTGAAGGGGAAAATAAAAACATGAATCATGTAACCATGGAAAATTTTTCTAAAAACAAAAAAAATTCTATTAAAAGAATGAAAATAATAAACAGTATACTTCTAAAACCATCAGCAAGCATCATCTGTAATGGGGATAAATTAGAAGCCTTTACAATAAGATAAGGAGTGAAACAAGGATGCCTATTAGCACCTCTATTAGTTAACATTGTACTATAAACACTAGCAATAGCAATTAGAGAAAAAAAGAAATTGAAGTTATTAAAATGGGCAATGAGGAGATGAAGCTATCATTCTTTGTAGATGATATGATGGTCTACTTAAAAAATCTCAGAGAATCAACTAAAAAGCTAGTAGAAATAATCAACAACTTCAGCAAAGTTGCAGGATACAAAACAAACCCACATAAATCATCAGCATTTCTGTATATTTCCAACACATCCCAGCAGCAAGAGTCAGAAAGGGAATTGCCATTTAAAATCACCCTAGACAATATAAAATACTTAGGAATCTATCTATCTGCCAAAACATACACAGGAATTATATGAACGCAACTATGAAACACTTTCCACACAAAACTAGATCTAAACAATTGGAAAAACATTAATTGCTCATGGGAAGGACAAACTAACATAATAAAAATGACCATCCTATGCAAATTAATCTATTTATTTAGTGCCATACCTATCAAACTACCAAAAAACTTTTTACTGAATTAGAAAAAAAACTATAACAAAGTTCATTTGGAAGAACAAGAGATCAAGAATATCAAGGGAAATAATGAAAGAAAAATGTGAAGAAAGGTGGCCTAGCAGTATCAGATCTTAAACTGTACTATAAAGCAGTGGTCATCAAAACAATATGGTACTGGCTAAGAGACAGAAGGGAGGATCAGTGGAATAAACTTGGGGTAAATGATATCAGCAAGATATGGTATGATAAATCCAAAGAGCCCAGCTTTTGGGACAAAAATCCACTATTTGACAAAAACTGTTGGGAAAATTGAAAAACAATATGGAAGAGATTAGGTTTAGATCAACATCTCACATCCTACACCAAGATAAATTCAGAATGAGTGAATGACTTGAATATAAAGAAGGAAACTATGAGCAAATTAAGTGAACACAGAATAATATATTTGTCAGATCTTTGAGAACAGAAAAATTTTAAGACCAAGGAAGAGTTAGAAAAAAATTACAAAATGTAAAATAAATTTTGATTACATTAAATTAAAAACTTTCTATACAAACAAAACCAATGCAACCAAAATTAGAAGGGAAGCAACAAATTGGGAAAAAATCTTTATAACAAAAATCTCTGACAAAGGTCTAATTACTCAAATTTATAAGGAGATAAATCAATTGTACAATAAAATCAAACCATTCTTCAATTGATAAATGGGCAAGGGACATGAATAGGCAATTTTCAGATAAAGAAGTCAAAACTATCAATAAGCACATGAAAAAGTGCTCTAAATTTCTCATAATTAGAGAAATGCAAATCAAAACAACTCTGAAGTACCACCTCATAACTAGAAAATTGGCTAAAATGACATAAAATGACATATATATGACAATAAATGTTGGAGGGGATGTGGCAAAATTGGGACATTAATGTACTGTTGGTGGAGTTGTGAATTGATCCAACCATTCTGGATGGCATTTTTGAACTATGCCCAAAGAGTGCTAAAAGACTGCCTGCTCTTTGATCTAGCCAAAGCACTGCTGGATTTATACCCCAAGGAGATCATAAGGAAAAAGACTTGTACAAAAATATTTATAGTCACCTTCTTTGTGGTGGCAAAAAACTGGAAAATGAGAGAATCCCCTTCAATTGGGAATGGCTGAAAAAATTGTGGTATCTGTTTGTGATGGAATACTACTGTGCTCAAAGGAATAATGACCTGGAGGAAGTCCATGTGAACTGGAATGACCTTCAGGAATTGATGTAGAGTGAAAGGAGCAGAACCAGGAGAACATTATAGACAGAGACAGATACACTGAGGTAAAATCAAATGTAATGGACTTCTGTACTAGCAGCAATGCAATGATCCAGGACAACTAAGAGGTACCCACGAGAAAAAACACTATCCACATACAGAGGAAAAATTCTGGGAGTAGAAACACAGAAGAAAAACAACTGCCTGATCACATGGGAGGATGGGGATATAATTAGGGATAGTGACTCAAAATGAGCACCCTAGCACAAATATCAATAATATGGAAATAGGTCTTGGTCAATGACACATATAAAACCCAGTGGAATTGTGCATCAGCTATGGGAGGTTGTGGGAGGAGGAGAGGGATAGAACATGAATCCTATAACCATGGAAAAATGTTCTAAATTAATTAATTAAATAAATATTTTAAAATTTAAAAATGTAATTGGGAAATATTTAACAAAATAAATAAAAATATAGTAAAACAGATAATATTAATGCATGTTTTTCTAAGATAAAATGCACTAGTAGGGATACTCAAGAACTGTTTAGTGACCCCCATTTCTGACTTTGACATGGAGTGGAGAATGGAGTGGTATAGGGAGAGATTAGAGATAGGGAGACCAACTAGCAGACCAATGAAATAGTCCAGCTGTGATGTGATAAAGGTCAGTAGTTGCAGTGTCAATTAGAAGAGAGAAAGTTTAGGGGTGGAAAAATAATGTTTGATTTTGGATGTGATGTTTGAGATGTCTTATAGGTATTTGTCAATTTGACCCTACAGGCAGGCTTCTGAGAATCATCTACATGATGATAAGTGAATCCATGAGAAATGATGAGATCACCAAGTAAAATAGTATAGGAGAAGAGAAAAGATCCAAGGGCAAAACCTTGGCATATACTCCTGGTTAGTGGGAGTGATCTGGCTGAAGATCCAGAAAAGGTGACTGAGTGACAGGCAGGTGGAGAGAGAACTAGGAGAGAGTGGGGTCATCACCATCTAAAGGGAAGAATGTGATCATTTGTGTCAGGATGCAGAGAGGTCTAAGAGGATGAAGACTGAGAAAAGGCCCTTAGACTGGGCATTTAAAAGATTACTGTTAACTTTGAAGAAAGCAGTTTCAGTTGGATTTTTATGTTGGAAGCTAAACTGCATAGAGTTAAGAAAGTGATAGAAAAAAAGGGAGGTAGCAGTTGTAGATAATCTTCTTAAGAAGTTTAGCCACGAAAAGCAGGAAAGACACAGCAATAGCCATAAGGATGAATTAAATGAGGGTTTTTTAAGAATGGAGGACAGATCTGTATGTTTGTAGTGAAGGTGTTGGAGAAGATAGCATCGAATCAATCATTCAATTTTTATTAACTACTTAAAGGTACTGATCACTTGTGCATGTAGAGGAATTGATCTTAGCCAAGAGAAGAACCATTTTTTCAGCATTGAAGGAGGAAGAAATGGGGAAAAATATCTGAATGATGTGATATCATGTCAGGAGGAGAGAAGAAAGTTCAAGATCAACTTTTTTAGTGAAATATGAGGCGAGGCTTGGAAGATTTGAAGAGGGATGAAAAGGTTTGGAAATTATTTTGAGTTAGGACAGATAGTGAGTCAATTAGGGAGATCAGAAAACAGGCCTTGCTTCAATGAGGTCCCTTGATATTATGCAACATAAATTTATACTGGTCCCAGCCAGCATAGTTTCATGATTTTTACCAGCTTTATTCAGCTGCACATGAAAAATAATGAAGGCAGTGTATGGTGTGAGTAATACAAAGCTGCTCATTTGGAAGGAGCCAGGTCTTAGTGAGTACAAGAAAGTGGAAGGAGTGAGAAAGTAAGAGATTTAAGATAAAAGCAAGCTTAACTATGGAGTAGGCATTCTAGAGAGCACAGTGGAGTGGGTTGTTTTAGAGTGGAACATTATGGGGGTTAGTTTGTAAAGGATAGGAATAAATGGGGAATGGAAAGTGAAGTTTATACAAAGTGAGAAGCTGGGGTTCAGAATTACTGGCACAGTGAAGGTATGATAGCGTAGGAATAAGTTAATCTTTGAAGATTAAATTCAGGCAGATCATTATCATCCCCAGAGGTTTCAGTCTTGGGGTAGATTCATTCTTTAGGCATAGATTGTGTAGATGCAAAGATAGTTTGAAGGGCAAAGTATAACCAAGATACAGTTGTAAGAAGATGGGAGCAAGATTGAATGGCTGGTCCAGAGAGGCTAAGATCCTCCCCCTTTTCCCATTATTGGGAGGAAACAACAACCAAGAGGCTTCTTGAGCAGAAGAATGTCATGGTCAGGTCTGTACAAATGAATTTTGTCACTCCTGGGGAGGTTAGTTTGGAGAGGGGAAAGTCTAGAAGAAAGTAATCCAGGAAAAGTATTAAAAGCTGAATTTGGATTGTGGCTGCCCTGTGAATAGACAGAAGGAGACAGATGGGACAGATATGGAGGTAATATTGACAGGACTTGACATTTCACTGGTTGGGGGAGGGCTTGGTAAGAAAGAGAAATGAATATAATAGGTTGGGAGGGATGAAGATATTGGTGCCTCTAGGAGAGAAGATGAAAAAGGATCATTAGAGTGATCATTAGAATCTGCTATCGATAAACTGACAAATTCCTTACTTCTTGGTTCTGCATTTTTCTAGAGTCCCTGAAAAGAAATCACTGCTTTCTGTCATGGCATTTTTCTTAGAGAAGTTATAAACAATCTATATCTTATTTTTCATCAATTACATTTAAATCCTCATCTCCTCATTCACAAATTATCCCTTAAGGGGTAAATTACTTCTGCAGATAATCTCAATTAGTTTTGTGTTTATTTAATCCCAGAGAATGACTTTTTTTGACCTTGTTTCCAATCTGGTGTAAAAGAATATTAATATACCCTGAAGGCAGTCATACTCCTCTCTTTAAGGAACAAATTGCCGATTTATGGGGAGAAGCAGCTCCCCAAATCTCCTATCTTCATAGGATCATGCTACTATTGTAGAAGGTTAAAGTGAGGCAGCAGATTTAATCAGGCAGTTTGGGAGCCATTGCTTTTGAATGCAGGGAGGAGTAGCAACCTTTTTAGCCATTTTCTGCCAGACGGTTTACTTTTCATTTATGCTTCACTCTTTGATCTCTGGATTTTCCTTAAATTCAAACGTGTCTCTGTTTATAGGGTCCCTCCCTCGGTGGTGTCAGGAGGCACTCCTGTTCCCATTGTCAGTTGTTCTGGTTTTCCGAAGGAAAAAAAAAAAAAGGCACAAGTTGTGGCAGGAAGGTCCAGAAACCCGGGGCTTGCAAGACCCAGCTTGAATAGTCAAGAACTATACCATTCTGCCCAAGTTTCACTCTAGGAAGGAAAAAGGATTGTCAAAGGAACGAACGCCCCCCGCTGTCTGTAGCCTATTCCTGCAAAAAGATTAGCCCCTTCTACCGAGAAGGAGGCGCGCGCCCCCCAGCGCTTTGGAAACATAGCTAGAACAGAAAAGAAGAGGGAGCCGGGGACCACGCGGCGACCGGCAGGAGCGTGCGTAGAGGCGGCTCACTCGGCCAGCGGGACTAGGGAGAGCCCAAGTGCCGTGTGCCAGAGGGGAGTGGCCTGCAGGTTCAGAGTCATTTTTCCTCGTTTCTAACCTTAGACCTTTCCTTTCTGACTTTGTTGGCATTTGGTAATCTAACTCAGAAGAGAGAGTTTAACAGAATACCAAACGGGAGTGGGGAGAGGGTTACGTGGCTCAGGCTCAGCCTTGTTCCTCTCCATTTCCCCCCCCAAAGTGGGTTGGGTTGGGCCGGTCCCGGGTCAGGAGGCGCGGGGGCGGAAGCCGCGAGGGCGCCTGTGGCTGTCAGAGGCGGAGTGGGGAGACGGATCCGAAACCCTAACAAGCCGGCCATGGAGAGTCACCGCTGGCTACCTCTGGAGGCCAATCCCGAGGTGAGCGGAGGGCCTGGCGGGATGGGACAGGTTGGGCGGTGGCGGCGGCCTCGGGCCCAAGCAATGGAACCTTGAACCACGTTTTCTCTTTCTGTTTCAGGTCACCAACCAGGTGAGTGAGTTGTAGCTTGGGAGCCTCGAGTGCTTCATTCCCCGGAGGGCCGCTCCACGCCTTCCCCAGTCGTCGGGACTTCGTTCCGCCGAGGCCTCCAGCCCCTGGTAGTCTCCCCTGAGGCTTCTCTTTCTAGCTTCTCTCGCCCCTCTCTTTGATCTTGGCCGTGACTGGGCCCCTGTATGCATCCCCAACCCTGGCCTGCCTTTCCCAGTATTTTGCTCTCTCCCATCCACTCCCCAGCTGTGATTTCCCTCCCTGCATCTCTTCTTTCTGGTTTCCTCTTCCTAGGTCGGATTCTTTAAACCTCTTTAAATGCATCTCTTGGGGGAGGGGGAATGAGCTTTCCACTCATCCAGAACCTAAGCCTGGGAAATTCACCTCCCAAGTCACCTCCAGCGGGGTGAAATCACCTTCCTATCATCTTCCCATGCCCTCTTCGGCACACCTTGTTTTCTGCTCCGCCCCACTTTTCTTCTTCCAGTTTTCAAAATCGGCAATTTTAGCGGCACCTTTTTATTAAACCACCTAAATCGAATACCAATCTATTCCTTGAAGGCTGCCCCACCCCCTTTTTTAATTGATTGAGGGGATGAGGACTTGGACCTCTGAAATCAGTATGGAGTAGGATGGTGTGAGAAAAAAATTCTAGCGCATGTGAAAGTCTGAGAAGCAAAGGCCACGTTTGTCTTAAAGAAGAGATAGTTGGGAAGCATGTCCCCCCCAAATCCCCCTTTAACCCTATCCCGGGTCAGGAGGCTGACCTATCTGACTTTTGTGTTAGTGTGAATTTTATTTTAGAATTATTTTTTAAACTGTTCAACTGCATGCTTTTTAGGGCATATTAATATTCCGGTGTTATTTTAAATCATATATCTATTTTTGTGAGTGTTCCTAAATTAAAGTTGCCCATTTTCACCCATCCTAGCTTCCCCCCCCATCCCAAGTAGCTCAAGTATTAAGAAATTTTATTTCCTAATAAATTATATATGAAAATACTCAATAAAATGTGTAAAATATTATCATCAAATGATCTTCTTTCAAAATCTCTTTTGAAAAACTACAGTGGGTAGATTGAAGAAACAACATCATTTTTTTCTGGAGACTTTTAGAAATATTTTCTTTAGGCTATCTAGGAAAACAAAACAAAAAAAAGGTTTATTTTTATGTCCTGATTCAGGATGGTATCCAGCAAATGCCATTTTACTTCAGACCTAGCTCATCATTTCATTGCTTATTATATTCATAGTTAATAGTTTTAAAATCACTATAAAGGGAGAGTTTTGTATTTCTGCCTTTTTTCATGGTAAGATTAGACTATGAATAAAATTTTAATTTATAAACTATAGCAAGATTCATTCCTTGATATTTATGATTTTTAACAAGACTGAATGGAATTATTTTTGTCATGTTTCTTACTAATTGAGCATGATTATATATAACTTCTGAATAAGTTTTATGTCTTTAGTTAACACTGGATCTTGTTCCTACGTGATTTTATATATAAAATTCCTTGATTCTGTAATCAGATTATAACTTTGGGGAAATAAACCTGATGGGAAAAGATGTGTGACTGAATAAATATTAGACTAGAAGCCTGACACTAGCTTATTTTGTTTCAAATTCTACTGAATCTACATTTATTGGGTAAATGTACTTCTACTTCAGAAAATGGGCTATTTAGTAGTGTTCAGTTTTTTTCAGAATTTATGATCATTTCTTTAATTTTCATGTGCAAATGTCAGAACTATTTTTGAGTAGTTTGTAATTGTTAGAATATTACCTATGTCAATAAGATATTCCTTATTAGTCTTAGTTCTATTATCTAGAATCATATAGACTCTTAATTCTCATTACATACTTTCAAATAAAGATAGGTACTATATTCTTTACATAGTCTTTATATCCTAGATCAAAAATCTTCAGTTTTTTAACCATTTTCATGTAATGTTGTTTCTTGGTCCTTCACAATCAAAGTCACTCCTTTCTGAAAATCTTCCAGTTTTTTAATGTCTTTTAATGAGTGTTCAGATTTGACCTTATTCATTCCCACACACTTCGTGATCCAATAATACTGACCTCTATGCTATTTCTCTCACAAAATTCTAGCTCCATACTCTAGGCATTTTCACAGACTGTCTCTTCCTATCTGGAACTCTTCTTTATCTCCTAGCTTTCAAATCTCGATTCAAGTCCCTCCTTCTGAAAGAAGGCTTTCCTAATCCTTTATTAATCTTTTAGTGCCTTTGTTCTAAGATACACACACACACACACACACACACACACACATATTCTATATCCCTTAACTGTACATAGTTGTTTGCATGCTGCCTACCTCATTAGATTGTGAGCTCCTGTAGAACAGGGATGAGTTTGTTTTTTGTTTTAGCCTTTTTTTTCTTTTTAATCTTCAGGGTTTAGAAAAGTACTTGGAATTTAGTGAGTGCTTAATAAATACTTGTTGATTTGATCATAGTATTTTAGATGCGATATGACCATTGCAGAGTATAGGTGAACTTTCATCTTAGGATAGAAAACTTTTAATTAATGCAACATTACATTAAAAGAACAACAGCTCCTTACCTTGTTATGTTTAATGGTCACCCCAAATCCCCAGGTCTTTTTCATATGATTTCCTTTTGTCAATTTTCCTCTTTTTGTATTTGTATAAATACTTTTTAAAAATCTAAATCTAAAAAAAATCTAAAACTTTGGCCTTAATTAGTTTCATACTATTTTCCCTCTTGGTACTTTTGAATCCTAATTTTTAAAAATCTAGTTTATTAGCAGTTCCCTTGGCATCATGTTGGCCTAAGATTTAAAGAGCATACTCTGTTGCTTTCCCTGAGATTTTGATAAAAGTGTTTGAGAGAATTGGACTAAAAATAGGGATTTGTGGCACACACTAGATAATTTTTTCAAGGTGGACATCAGTCATTCAACACTATGTGTGTACATTGTTCAGTTGTTACTAGTCAACCTGTTACATTCCATTCCACCCACATTTCTCTTTGTCTTTACAAAATATAAAGAGATTTTGTTAAATATCTTATTGAAGTCCAGGTATAGTTTGTTAACATTTTCCTTGTCCAGTTTTTGACACCTCAGAGATTTTCAACTGTATGTGTTTTTAAAAAGTATGTCTTCATGTTTTCTCCAAACTATGTTGCAACTATTGTAGGTCTAGAGACTTAAAATAATTGAATATTCTTTCATTTTCTCCTCTCTGCAAAACTCCTTAGGTGTTATCTTTGACTCTTTCCCTTTTCTCACCTTTCACATCCAGTCAGTTTCCAAATCCTGTTATTCTACCTCCATAATTTCTCTGGATTATTGCCATCTTTGGGTGGAGTACTATAAAAGCCTTCTAACTCATCTCCCGGTCTTTAGTATTTTGTACTCATACGTTCTATATACATTTACAAAACTAAATTCCTTATGCTCAAATATGAACACAGCACTCCTCTGCCTAGTAACATTCATTGGCTCCTTATTGTCTACTAAGTAAAAGCAGTTTACTTTAGCTTGGTATGCAAAGCCTACAACACTCTGCACTTTCTTACTTTTTTAACCCTGTTTCTTTTCTCTTTTATACAAAGCCCATTTCAACCCAGTTAGACTACTAGACTATGTTACAGTCAAAAACTTTCCCGTCCCTTAATAGAATAATAGCTAACATTTATATAGTGCTTATTTTGAACCAGGCACCATGCCAAATGCATTATAATTCTTATCTTATTTGATGCTCACAATAAGCCTGGAAGGTAGATGCTATTATTATCCCTATTTACAGATGAGGAAACTAAGTCAAACAGATGTTAAGTGACTAGTCCAGAGGTCACACAGCTAATAAGTGTCTGAGCCTGGATTTGAAATCATTTGACTTTTAGACCTTGTATTCTAACCCCTGTACACCTAGGCAAAAATTTTTTTAACAAATATGTGTAATCAAAGAAAATAAATTACTTCATGGGGCATCTAAAAAATGTCTCTTTCTGCACCCTGAATCTTTCAAGAGGTGAATAGAATGCTTCTTTATCAGTACTTTGAAATTGTTAGTCATTGTGTTGATTAGAGTTCTTGTCTTTTCATAGTTGTTTGTCTTTACAAAGTTGTTCTAGTATAATTTGTTTAAGCATTCCCCAAATGATGGATATCTCTTTAGTTTTCAGTTTTTTGTCATCAAAAAGAAATGAATTGCTATAAATATTTTTGTATATATGGATCCTTTTTTTTATCTTTATTTGATCTCCTTTGGGTATAGCACAAGTAGTGATCTTGTTGGGTCAAAGGGTATGCCGAGATTAGTGAATTTTTGGTCATAATACCAAATTGATTTCCAGAATGGCTTGTGACTTTTTCATTCCATTTCCTGTGTCTGTGCTACCCTTCCCTATCTTTGTTTTTTAAAATTATGCCCATATATCAAATGCTATTTCTTTCATTAAGCCTTTCATGATTTCTCAATCAGAATAATAATTTAAAAAATCTTGCTTAGGACTTCTTTTATATTCTGCCTAACACTGCATATTTATGTATGTATCTCTTCCTCCCCTCACTGAATTGTAAGCTAGGTCAGGAAGCATGCATTAATTATCTTAGCTTTTCTTCAAGTGCTTAGCAAAGTATTTGACATATAATAAATCATATTGAATGAATTCTATGGAAATTACTTTGGAATAGCTATGCATTCTTTTAGAATCTTTTTACTAATCTTTGGCTTTCAGGTTTTCCTCATCATGTTTACTCTTTCTACTCTAAAGATCAGAAGGTAAACTTAATTTTGGAGGCTAGTCAACCCTAAAGCTACCACATAATGATTTATTGAAAGTCATCCCTTGATATGTGTTGTTGCCCTCCCTCCCCTTCATCCCCCATTAAGGGTTTAAAGCTGAATTTGGAGGTGGGGGGAAAGAAAACTGTATGACTATAATTGCTAAGCCAGATACAGATACAACAAATCTAGCATAGTAGATGCATTACAGGTACAGCATAGTAATTTAAATAGCAGTAGGGAGTCACAATAATTTATATGATAGTATCCAGAAACAAGGGCAGCAATGTGTCTTGCCAGTCTTTGCACAGATTTTGTGTAACACTATGAAGTAAAGGTCTTGGCACAAGGGAAATAAATTCTATATCATAGGTAACTGACTTCAGTTTGGCACGAAGTCAGAAGAATAGATTAGAGATAAAATAGTCAATAATGACAAAATTTTATATGGAAATTCTTGAGGGAAAATCTGGTGTTTGAATGAGGATGTGAAAAAGATAAACAAGTGAAATGTGTGTGGAAATATACTACAGACCACCCAGACAAAAGGAGATATTGGATGATGAGTTTTGGGAGGAAACCATGGAGCTGGCACAGGAGTGATGCAGTAGTGGTGCGAAACTTAAAAACTATATATTGACTTGTATATTGGAACATTCTTTTTGCTAAAATAATTTGTTTAGCCAGCTGAAAAATTAACATTGACTTGATGATTGTTTCTTTCATGTTCTGATTGACGAAATCTCAAAATGAGGTTCTGTATTTGATTAGAAACTAGTTGATAAAATAGAATTGATAAGAAGCTGGGCAGGATATGAGCACTCCAGGTAAAAGTTCCCTATTTGTAAGAAAAAAGCTAGGCACAGGCTGGCACCTATCCTAGACTTTGGGAGGCTGGGTCTCAGTTTCGAGAAAGGATAGGTATGATCACGTACAATAAGATTCTGTAAAGGAAGTTGGCTGAAGAGATATTGGATGTGCTAAGGAAGAAAATTCTTACTAATAACATGATTGAGGAAGGAAAGGAGCACTTGTCTTAAGAAATTTAATAGGGATGGACATAGAGCACATTGAACAACTCTTAAAATTAATGTATAGACAGTGAAAACTGGCAGGTAAACAGAAATGAATACAAAAGAAATGGCACAGTTTTTTAAACAGGTTAGAAATAGGCCCAGACTTAGCCCAAGGGTTATAATAAATGCTGGAGATAATAAAAATTGACTTTTAAAGTTATTTTGAGAATTAAACAAAGGAGAGATGTGTTGTCGAGGATTAACTGAATGAGCAAAATGACAGGAAGAATCTGGCATTACTAAACTATTTTGCTTCTGTTTTTCTTACCTAGAACAATATCTTTCATTTTAAAAAATGGTTAATAGTCAAATTACTTTGGATAAATGAAATGATAGAGCACTATATTGTTTTCAGTGATTTCGAGTTATCAGACTTGGGTGAACTATGCATATCAGAACGTTGAAAGAAATATATATATATATATATGAGTTCTGAGCTATTTGATGACATTTAAAAAATCATGGAGAATGAGAAAATTTTGCTGAATGCCATCCCAATTTTCAGAACAGGGGAAAAAGGACTCTTAAGTGGTAGAATTGATTCCTGGCAAAACTCTAGAACAGATTATTAAAAGGGTGGTTTATGAACACTTGGAAAGAGAAGCAGTGATCTCTTAAGAGTCTGCATAATTTAATTAAAGAACAAGTTGTACTAGACTGATCTCTTTTCTTTTTTTGACCGTGTTACTAGACTGGTAGATCAGGGAAACTACACAGACTTATAATTGGATTTCAGGAAGACATTTAATGGTCTTTCATAATATTCTTGTAGACAGAATAAAGCAAAGGAGAATGAGTATTATGTTTAGGCGATTATTATATTGCATGACTAGACCATGGATTGATGTCAACATTTATGAGATCTGTTGAACATTTTTCTCAATGGAAGACATAGTTTGAATGTTTTTCAGAATTGTAGACTTTACAAAAAACTGGAAGGGAAAGCTTTTTGTTGACATTCAGAATTCAGAAAGATCTCAACAGATAACAATAGAAGGATGCTTCTAATAAGGTCATTGTTTTTTTTTTCAAGCTTAGATTTTTATTTTTTTAATATATTTTTATTTTGAATATTTTCCCATAGTTACATGTTTCATGTTCTTTCCCTCTCCAACCCCCCCAACCTCCCTTAGCGGATGCACAATTCCACGGGGTTTTACATGTATCATTGATTAAGACTTAATTCCATATTATTGATATTTGGACTAGAGTTTTTGTTTAGTGTCTACATCCCTAATAATATCCCCATCATCCACAGTTGTTTTTCCTCTGTGTTTCTCCTCCCACAGTTCTTCCTCTGAATGTGGCTAGTTTTCTTTCTCTTAAGTCCCTCATCCTTGCTCTGTATTCTTGCATTGCTGATAGTAGAGAAGTCTGTTATGTTCGATTGTACCACAATGTATCAGTCTCTGTGTACAATGTTCTCCTGGTTCTGCTCCTTTCGCTCTGCAGCAATTCCTGGAGCTCATTCCAGTTCACCTGGAATTCCTCCAGTTCTTTATTTCTTTGAGCACAATAGTATTACATCACCAGCATATATACCACAATTTGTTCAGCCATTCCCCAATTGAAGGACATTCTTTCATTTTCCAATTTTTTGCCACCACAAAGAGTGCGGCTATAAATATTTCTGTACAAGTCTTTTTTCTTATGATCTCTTTGAGGTAATTCATTAATGTCCCAATTTTGCCACATCTCCTCCAAATGTTATTACTTTTCTTTGTTGTCATGTTAGCCAATCAGCTAGGTGTGAGGTGATACCACAGAGTTGTTTTGATTTGCATTTCTCTAATTATTAGAGATTTAGAACACTTTTTCATTTGCTTATTGATAGTTTTGATTTCTTTATCTGAGAATTGCCTATTTATGTCCCTTGCTCATTTATCGATTGGGGGATGGCTTGATTTTTTTATACAATTGATTTAGCTCCTTGTATATTTGAGTAATTAGACCTTTGTCTGAGTCTTTTGCTATAAATATTTTTTCCCAATTTGTTGCTTCCCTTCTAATTTTGGTAGCATTGGTTTTGTCTGTACAAAACCTTTTTAGTTTAATGTAGTCAAAATTATTTATTTTACATTTTGTAATTTTTTTCTAGCTCTTGCTTGGTTTTAAAATCTTTCCTTTCCCAGAGATCTGACAGGTATACTATTCTGTGTTCATTTAATTTACTTACAGTTTCCTTCTTTATATTCAAGTCATTCACCTATTCTGAATTTATCTTGTGAGATGTTGATCTAGACCCATTCTCTCCCATATCGTTTTCCAATTTTACCAGCAGTCTTTGTCAAATAGTGGGTTTTTGTCCCAAAAGCTGGGTGCTTTGGGTTTATTATAGACTGTCTTGCTGATGTCACTTACCCCAAGTCAATTCCACAGATCCTCCCTTCTGTCTCTTCACCAGTACCATATTGTTTTGATAACTACTGCTTTATAGTACAGTTTAAGATCTGGTACTGCTAGGCCCCCTTCTTTCACATTTTTTTTTCATTATTTCCCTTGATATTCTTGGTCTTTTGTTCTTCCAAATGAACTTTGTTATATTTTTTCTAATTTAGTAAAAAAAGTTTTTTGGTAGTTTGATAGGTTTAGAACTAAATAAGTAAATTAATTTGGGTAGGATGGTCATTTTTACTGTTAGCTCATCCTACCCATGAGTACTCAGTGTTTTTCCACTTGTTTAGATCTAGTTTTAATTGTGTGGAAAGTGTTTCTTAGTTGTGTTCATATAATTCCTGTGTTGTCTTGGCAGATAGATTCCTAAGTATTTTATATTGTCTAGGGTGATTTTAAATGGAATTTTTCTTTTTAGCTCTTGCTGCTGTGATGTGTTGGAAATATATAGGAATGCTGATAATTTATGTGCATTTATTTTGTATCTTGCAACTTTGCTAAAGATGTTGATTATTTCCACTAACTTTTTAGTTGATTCTCCAGGATTTTTTTAAGTAGACTTTCATATCATCTGCCAAGAGTCTCCTCTTTGCTTGGTCTCCTCATTGCTTATTTTAATACCTTCAATTTCTTTTTCTTCTCTAATTGCTACTGCTAGTGTTTCCAGTTCAAGGTCATTGTTAATAGAGATGAATGCCTGCACAATTGTAAAATGGGAATGTGAGTAAGCAAAGGTCAATTTGAAAAAGTTAAGGATTACTTACTGCAAGCTCAATATATGTCACAAATGTGATATGGTAAGCAAAAAAGCAAAAGTGACTCTCACTTGCATAAAACTTTGTTCAATACACCATAGTTGGAATATTATATTCTGATCTGGAGTATCACATTTTTGGAAGAATTTTGAGAAGTTGGGAGTTGGGACAGTGTAGGGCAGCAAAGGATAGTGAAGGGAGTAGAAACCATGCCATAGGATGATTGGGGGAAAGAAACAGGTTATGGGAAGAAAACAAGATTAATTAGAGTTAATGGGAATCAGTTTTTTAAATGTTTGAAAAGCTATTCATGAGAAGAAAGCTTAACCCTGTTTTGCTTGACCCCAGAGGGCAGAAATAGGAGCAGTGGGAATCAGTTACACAGAGTAAAGATTTTAGCTGACTTTAAATGACAACTTTTCCATCAAACAGTTTTTCAAATATAGATTGGTTAGGTAATATATTTGTAGGTTATGCTTTTTCTATCACTGAAAGTCTTCAAATGGACCTTTTAATGACTATTTGTCAGGGATGTCCTAATGACTATGCTCAGTTCTAGGTTGAATGAAGTAACCTGAGACCCTTTCCAATTTTTAATTGCACTATTTTCATGATCACCTAGTTTATAGAGAAAATTAAAACAGAATTTGCTAATATTGCATAGTTGGAGCAGTAGGCTTATCCCTTCTTTATTATTATTCCTCCAAAAATACATTGTTATTTTTTTCCCTCAGCAATTTTGAAAAACTTCAACGTGGCCAGCCTCAAATTTAGCTTTCTCCACCATATTTGTATAGGTTTCAGTTACTCTTTTGTGAAACAAATGTTCCCTCTTTTCACTTCTTCCTGCAGCAAAAGTTCCTTTGAAGACAAGAACTATTTTACTTGTCTTTGTATACCCAATATCTTTCTTGTACAAATGCTTGATAAATATTTAAACTTAGTTGTTTAATATGCCCTTTCTTTTAACTTTTCTCCCAGTCCTTTTAAAATCTGAATTTATCAGAGAGCCCCATTAGTTTTGTTATATAAATTGTTCTTTTGCTCTGGGAATTTTGTTACTGTACTGTCACAATTTCAGATTTTAAATTCTTAGGATCATAGGAACTTGAACTAAATGGTCCCTTGGAAGCCGTTTAGCCCAATGCCTTCTTTTACAAATGAGGAAATTGAGGCCCAAGTCATCTTTCTTTTTAGGGTTTCTGGAAATGTTACTGCCTCTAACTTGTGTTTCAGTTTCTTTGAAATGTACTTTTATCAACTTTAGTATATATGTTCTGCATTTCTAGACTCTATCCAGAATATTTTGCCACTCTTTTCTGTCTATGACTATAATGAATTCTAATATGACATCACTGATTTTTCTCTTTCAGTTTTACAAAACCCATCCAAATCTTCCTTTTACTTGAAACTTAAATCCAGAGTAGAACTTTTTCCTCTTGGTTTTTTTAGCTTCCTTATTGGAGTTCTGACTGCTGCTCATTAATGATTGCGAATATTATACAACAGTGCTGTTTTGAAGAAGTACTTTTTAGCTAATTTTTATTTTTTCATTTTTTTATTATCATGCAAAACACACTTTCATATTGGTCGTTGTTGTAAGAGCAAAGTCATACAAAACCAAAACCCCAAAATAAAACCAAAGATACATTTCTGTGAAAGAGGACTTCAACAATTCTTTCTCTGGAAGTGGATAACATTCCCAGATCAGTGCATTGCTGAGAGTAGTCAAGTTTTCCCAGATAATCATCATCCAATATTGCTCTTATTGTGTAAAATGTTCTCCCAATTTTGCTTATATTGCTCTGCATCAGTTCCTGCAGATCTTTCTAGCTTTTTCTGAAATCATCTTGCTTATCATTTCTTTTAGCTCAATAGAATTCTATTACCAACATATACCACAATTTGTTCAGCCATTCCCCAAATAATGGACACCCCCCCTCAATTTCCAATTTTTTGCCTCTACAAAAACAATAGCTATAAATATTTTTGTAGTAGGTCCTCTCTCCTTTTATATTATCTCTTTGGATAGAGATACAGTAGTAGCATTTCTGGATCAAAGGGCATGCACAGTTTTATAGCCCCTTGGGTATAGTTCCAAATTGCCCCGAGAATGGTTGGATCAATTCACAACTCCACCAACAATGCATTAGTGTCCCAATATTGCCATATCCTTTTCAGCATTTACCATTTTCCTTTACTTCCATATTGGCCAATCTGAAAGGTGTGAAAAACTGTATTTAAACTGATTTTTAAATTGCATTTTTTTTAGTTCAACTCCTCAGCTTTTTATTTTTTAAATAAAATTTTTTCATTTATTAAGAATTTATTTTCCTGTTTCTTTCCTTTCTCCCATGAGGGGAGGAAAGAGGGAAAACAAAACCTTTATTTTAAAAAAAAAGCAGTCAAAACCAAATTTAAGAGTGACTGTATCCAAAAGTTTATGTCTGTGCATATTAATTTATTACTTTGCTTTCTGAAGGTGGCTTTCATTCTTCCTTGCTAGGCCAATGGAGTCATTTGTCATTGTGTTGATATTTCAAAAATTGTTTTGTGAATGTAGGTGATTTA
Organism: Gracilinanus agilis; assembly: GCF_016433145.1. Taxonomy (NCBI): domain Eukaryota; kingdom Metazoa; phylum Chordata; class Mammalia; order Didelphimorphia; family Didelphidae; genus Gracilinanus; species Gracilinanus agilis. The sequence goes on along the minus strand of NC_058132.1, from coordinate 558,791,344 downwards.
GTATAAAACTGATTTGGTTCTGTTAACTTTATTCTTCCTTAGTCCATGAATGTCTTCCCAGGTTTCTCTATAACCCTTCTTTTCATCATTTCTTACAGCGCACTAGTATTCTATTATATCCATTACCAAAATTTGTTTAGTTATTCCCAAATTGATGGGTACCCTCTTACTTTCAGTTTTTTGCCAACACAAAAAAAGCAATTACAAATATTTTTGTACATTTTGGACTTTTTCAGACTAATTTGACCTCCTATGTTCATAGGCTTAGTAGTGATACTGCTGGGCCAAAGGGCATATACATTTTAGTAAATATTCATGCATACTTAGTTCCAGATTGCTCTCTAGGATGTCAGTACCAATTTACAATGCCAGCAATGTAGCAATGAACATATTTCTCTACTTCTGTTCCAACATTTGCCTTTTCCTTTTTTTTGTCAACTTTGCCAATCTGGTATGAGATGAAACTTAAAAGTTGTTGTCATTTTCATTTTCTCTCATATTAGTAATTTGTAGCCTTTTTTCCCCATATGGGAAATGATAACCCAAATATCTCTTCCATTGAAGATTCCCTGTTCATATCCTTTGACCACTTATCAATTAGGAAATGGCCTAGATTCTTATACATTTATTTATTTAAAAACTTTTACCTTCTTTAGAACCAGTTCTAAGGCAGAAGAGCAGTAAGGGCTAGGCAATGGGAATTAAGTGCTTGCCCAGGGCCACACAACTAGGAAATGTCTGAGGCCAGATTTAAACCTAGGACCTCCTGTCTCTAGGCCTGACTCTCAATCTGCTGAACTGCCCAGCTGTCCCTTAGATTCTTTTAAATTTAAAACAATTCCTTATATAGTTTGGAAATAAAATTTTTGTAAAACAAACTTACTATAAAGATTTTTTCCCAGATGACTTTTCCTTCTAATTTTAGTTATATTGGATTTGTGCAAAAAATGCTTTCTTTGGTCCATTTGTTTCTTTAGGATTAGATTGTTTAGTTCCCAATTAATTTTTAATCTTTGTTTCCATAGCCAGTTTTTGAATATAATTTTATTGCATTATATATATGAAAAGGATGCATTTATTATTTCTGCTTTGCAGCATTTATTTGTGAGGTTTTTATGCCTGAATATGTGGTCTAGTTTTGTGAAGGTACCATGTATAGCCAAGAAAAAGGTATATTCCTTTCTATTCCCCTTTAGTTTTCTCTAGAAGTCTGTCATTTTCTAACAATAGAAATAAAAATTCTATTCATTTTCCTAACTTTTTTTTGTTATTTATTTTGCCGTTAGATTCATCTAGCTTGGAGAGGGAAAAGTTGAAGTTTCCCACTTATATGATTTTATTATTTCCTTTTGTAATTCATTTAACTTTTCCTTTAAGAGTTTTGATGCCCAGGGCAGTGACAATAAATAGAGTGCCAGACCTGGAATCAGGAGGGCCTGGATTTAAATCTGGCCTCAGATACCTCCTAGCTGTGTGACCCCAGGAAAATCATTTAACCTGATTTACCTACCCTTTATCCTTCTCTTCGTTGTTACTAAGATAGAAAGGAATAGTCCCACAATTGATTGAAAGATTCAGAAAATACAGGTTTCTTCTGTGATTATTACAGCTCAGGTCCTGGCGACAGTTACCCACTGAACTTAGGTCATTCTTCCTCCAGCTTGTGTCCTTTTTTTTTTTTTGGTTTGTTTCAAATTAAAATTTTATTAGTTGAAAACTATCTTCTCTCCACACTCCATTGACTTAAAAAATTCCTTTAAAACATGCATACTAAGCAAAACAAATTCCCTTATTGTCCATCATTCTGCACTTCACCCTTAATCCATCATTGCTGTCAGGAAAGTAACATGTTTTATCATCAACCCTCTGGAATCATTCATGACCATAGTTTCAAATATTATTCATAGTTTGCTAAAGTTAAAAACCTTTAAGGTTGTTTGAACAGTATGGTTGTTTTATAAATTGTTCTCCGGGTTCTGCTCATTTAATTCTTCATCATCTTCAAAATTTTTCATTTTTATAATATGGATGTTATAGTATAAATTTTACTTCAGATGCTGCTTACTTTACTCTATCACTTCATGCTGATCTTTCTATGACTCTGAAATCACCTTTTTCCTCATCTCTTATAGTACACTAGTATTCTATCAAATTAATATACCATATTTTGTTCAACCATTCTATAATTGGTGAACATCTCCTTAGTTTAGGTAATATTGTCATTTTATTACATTGACTCATTTTACTTATGAATAACTATTATTTTTCCAATTATTTATATGGGTCTTGTGTATCTTGGTAGGTAGACATCCACATATATTTGCATTCAGTATTTTTAAAATTGGATTTCTTGTTATATCTCATACTGCTGGATTTATTTGTACTCTATGGAAATCCTAATGATTGTATGGATTTATTTTCTGTCTTGCAAGTGTGAAGTTATTTCAATTAACTTTTTAGTTGACTCTGGGATTCCTTAAGTATACCATTGTATCCAATGTAAAAAGTGAAAATTTTGTTTCTTCTTTATGCTTTAGTTTTCCAATTTGTTTTTCTCATCATATTGCTATAGCAAGCATTTCTAATGTTTCCAAAAAGAAGTGATGACAATGGATTTCCTTTTTCCCCTCCTAATTTTATTGGAAATGATTCTCATTTGTCCCATTACATATAACATTAGTTCTTTGTTTTAGGTATATAGTATTATTTTAAAGAAAGGTCCATTTATTCCATTGTTTTCTACTGGGTATGTGTATACACATGGGAGGATGACTGCATAACAGAAATGGATGTTGTATTTTGTTCAGTTTTGGAGTCTCTCTTAAATCTCTCTAGGTGGGAAATTATAACAGTGTCTTTTCTGGACCATCTCCTTAAATAGAGGATTTGGGAGGAGCTCTCCAGGACAGAGGGACCCAAGGGGCAGAGGGTACTTTGGGAAATGTGTTTCAGAGTTGTGATCTTTTAGGAAGATATGTTTCTGAAAACACAAATGACTTCCAACTATCAGTACCCTTTCTTCCTAATTATCTTAAATTTAACTAACATTTATTTTAATCTTAAATGTCTCTCAGTGTATTGGTTTTTCCTTATATCTACAAACATGCCTAGATTTCCTTCTTTCTTAAAAGTCTTATTTGACCAGGCCTTCCCTTCAACATATTTTCCTATATCTCTTACTTTTCATGGCCAGACTCCTAGCAAAAGCTTGCAACTTAATCACTTGACTCAGACTGCTGCAGGTTTAAAGCTTTTGCTATCTATGTAGTCAATAAGTACTATTCTTCCATTTGAGCACTTGAAACTTGGTTCTGTATCATTAGATGTTGATGATAACATATTATCTTTATATTGCACAGGTCCTTTATTTTTTGGTTAATTTATGACTTCTTAGATAATTTTTCTTAACCAGTAAAATCTCTGAGTTATATTACAGATACTTGGGTATTAGCCTACTATAGACATTTTAGAGTGGGAAGGTTAACTTTTAGTGTAGGTCCCTTAATGAAAATAAACGAAATAAGTGGAAAAAATGAAAAAAGTAGGAGCCCAAAGACATTGATTTGTCTGAATATACATCAAAATGTCAGAACTAATACTAAATCTCAGGATGTTTTACCCTACCCCAACCCTCACCGTCTAGTGTTCTTTCCATTATGCCACATTGCAGCTAGAGTTATTATATGAATATTTTAATATACAGAACTGGTTAATTACATGTGATGAATAACATAGTATATTTATTAGCTCAGAGTTTTCTGGTTTCTGTCTTTGCAATACTTCATTCAATTATATGAGTATACTTGACTATTTAGAGAGAAACACCCAAAGATTCTGTTTCAGTTTTGCTGGTATAATCTTAATGTTATGAGAAAAGTAGGTAGCACTCACTATAGTGATATATATTTAATTTAGATGGGATTTCCCTTTTATAACTGTTTTCCTTTACCTTATTCTCATTGCCTTTACTCAGCTGTGATGGTGAATGCTATCATCAGCTTCTTTCATCGTTATCAGTTGTTAAGCTCATTGTGAAATTGGTACCCTTTGTTTATTTCTTGCTTGTTTTTATATTATGAAATAGGGATAAAGATGGGGACTAGACCTATAATTTCCTTGGTACAGAGAAGTCCTGGATAAGCACATTCCCTTTACTAATATAGCTTGCTACTTTCTCTGCAGCTTAGTCTTAAAGAGTTGCCTAAGGCATTGAGAGTATGTGACAGCTGGTATGTGGAAGAAGAGGGAGTTGAAACCAGGTGTTCTGACTTTGAGGCCAGCTCTACTACTCCATGCTATCTCTCATATTATAAAATGTCTATGAAAATTTACCCTACTAAGAATTTTTGACCTTTTTGCTCATTTTCCAGATGAAGAAACATAGGCAAACAGGGTTAAGTGACTTTCCCAGGGTCATATAACTAGTACATATCTGAGACCAGATTTGAGCTTAGGTCTTCCTGACTCCAAGCCTGGCATTCCATTGAGCTATGTAGCTGTCTCATTGAAATAAAATGTTTTCCAAAAAAAGGAGCTAGTTTGTTGACTTGAACTAGACCAGCCTCCATAAAAATCCTACTCTTGCTCCATTGTGGCATGGAGGTAACTGGTTTTTCAGAGGTTCTGGCAGGTAGAGTATGAACTCCCGGAAGTTCTACTAAACACAAAGGGATTTGAATTACAGATTCAAGGACAGAATATATCTGCCTTTTAGTGGATTAGCATAGCTAAATATCAACAAGCTTATTTATCACTGTTAGATTGGCAACCAGGTGACACATTATTTGTTCATAACAATCCATGAAACAAGGAAAAATGTAGTATGAACCTGATTATTTTTCTAGTTCTGTAAAGTTTGGGATGTTTGATGTGGCCCTGAATCTGTACACTTATTTAGCTAGTATTGCCATTTTTGTTAACTTGTCACAATCCATCTGTTATTATTTAAGTATATGTTTATTTTTGTAAAGAGTAGTATAGACCTCTGACCCAGAACAGAGGAATCAGGACCCCAACTCAGATAAATTAGCAGGCGATATTAGAACTCCTCACTCAGAATAGAGAGATTAGGGTCTAAATAAGGCATATCTCTGACTCAGAATAAATACACCATGGGAGTCAGAGTCTATAAATTGTGTCTTTAATTGGACAGAACTGGGGAATGCACACATTGTGACACCACAGAGATGATGTTGTACCCTAGTGCCCAATACCTATTATCACATAGGGACTTCTAAGTTAAAATCTATGAAAGAGGTGGGAAGAGGGGGGCACACAGAGGAGCATAAATGACATCATGAGATTAAGTACAAATTAATTGGTTTTTGTTGAGGCCTAAGGACCAACGTGATTGGTTAGAAGTTTGGTGAGTGGGAGCTTGCAGCAAACTCCCTCTTTCCCAGGGAACTTAAGGAAAGCTTATTGTTGAAGTTCAAGTGCAAGATAATGGCCCAGCGTTTGGACAGCAAAACCAACATTTATGGTGGCTAAAGATAAGAGCCCAACAACTCCCTTTCTTTCACGTAGATCCTCAAGGTTAGCAAAATTCCTTGAGACAGGAGAGCTGGATTTCTAAACTTAACCCATTACAGACCAGCTGAATTCTGAACTAAGTTCAGAAGCAAAGATCATGTTAAACAATTACAGGAAGCAGGTAAGTGCAAAACTTTGAGCCTCAGCTTAGGCCTGTGATTGGTCAGTCTAAAAATCTTTTCTAAAAGTGGGAATTCTACTTGGAGAGTGATAGGATTAAGTTCATTTCCATAGTAGTTAGTAATTATATTCATATATGATTGATCTGTAGAGGTTTACATTCCACTCTCCCATTGATAGCCAGTTGTGGTGCTTGTCTCTAACACAACCACACCTACATTTACTCCCAGAATTCCCCCATTGTATACCTTCTCTCTCTGATACAAGCTCCCAACTTTTCCCTCTATCTCCCTCACACCACATATTCAGCTGACATATCTTGCCATATTCTCCACATCTCTCATGGGTCTTCATTATTCACTTTTCATCTAGTCTATTGCCATAGTTTCCTAATAAATCTTTCCACTCTTATGGACTGTGTCTCATCCTCCTCCTTCCAATAAACTCCAGTGGATCACCAAGAATCAAATATAAACGCCCCTACTTGGCATTTAGAGCTCTTTACAACTTGACTCCAACCTATCTTATTAACCATGATTCCCTTTCATTTACTTTATGACCCAACAAAACTGGCTCTCTTGCTGTCTTTCAGATGTGATGCTTCTGGGTTTTTTTTTTTTTTTTAACTCTTACCTTCTGTCTTAGAATCAATACTGAGTATTGGTTACAAGGCAGAAGAGCATTAAAGGCTAGGCAATGGGGGTTAAGCGATTTTTCCGGTCTCCTAGCTAGCTAGTATCTGAGGCCAGATTTGAATCTAGAACCTCCTATCTCCAGGTCTGACTCTCAATTCACTGAGTCACTCAGTTGCCCCTATGATGCTTTATTTTCTGCCCCTATGATGCTTTATTTTCTATCTTTGAGCTTTTGCATTGATTGTCTCTTATCTCTGGAATGTTACTAGTTTGTTTCAAGATTGCTTTCAGCACTAACCTCTTTGCCTGAGACTGTTCCAAGACCTTCCAACTGCCTGTACCATACCCACCAGATTACTTCATATCTTTTGTGTGTTTTGTATGTACCCATATATGTGCACATTTTCTCCCCTGTTAGAATATAGAATTCTTAATGAGCAAGGATTGTTAAAATTTTATCTTTGTATCTAATATTGTCTGTTTGAATCTATTTGTCTGTCACATACTAGGACCTTAATAACTGCTTGTTGATTGGTTATTTTTTTTTTAAATTTAGAATATTTTTCCATGGTTATATGATTCATGTTCTTTCCCACCCCTCTTTCCTCACCCCTCCCTGAGCTGACAAATAATTCCACTGGGTTATATACATATAAAATTGTTCAAAATCTATTTTCACATTATTCATATTTCCAATAGAGTGCTCTTTTGCCCAAATCCCAATCATATCCCCATCGAACCATGTGATCAATCATGTTTTTCTTCTGCGTCTCTGCTCCCACAGTTCTTTCTCTGAATGTGGATAGCATTCTTTCTTGTAAGTCCCTCAGAGTTGTCCTAGGTCATTGCATTGCTGCTAGTAGAAAAGTTTATTACATTCAACTGTGCTGCAGTGTATTAGTTTTTGTGTACAGTATTCTCTTGCTTCTGCTCCTTTTACTCTGAATCAATTCCTGGAGGTCTTTCCAGTTTGCATAGAAATCCTCCAGTTCGTTATTTCTTTCAGCAGGTAGTATTCCATCACCATCAGATATCATGATTTGTTCAGCCACTCCCCAATTGAAGGGCATATCCTCATTTTCCAATTTTTTTGCCACTACAAAGAGTGCAGCTATAAATATTTTTGTACACATATTTTCCTTATTATCTCTTTGAGGTACAAACCCGAAAAGACTAAATAAAAACAGTCCCTACTCAAGCTGTTTAAGGTCTCTTGAGGGAATCACATATCAAAAAGATAACAGTTGGAATTATATTAGATTTTTTTTTTTTATCCAGGACAAGTAATCATAGAAAAAAAAATGAGTTACATCATATCACAAAGAAAAGAAAACTAGATTTCAAACAATTTACCTATCAAATGAGCTAATATTTATAAAGCTCTTAGCACAATGCCTGACACCCTTCCATATCTAATCAAACATTAAATGGTGCTTTTAAGGAGGTAAAGTTACTTGAAGAGCTATGGATAATTGTTGAATTAAAGTATACTCAAATTGTAGGCAAAGCAGTAGAAAAGTAGATTTCATTTTATTAACATTTTTCCCTTTAAAAGAGACAAAGACTAATATTAAAGCTGTATTTAATATATTGACAACTTTCTCATAGTGCCATAGAGGAGAATTAAAGAGGTATTTTGATGTATTAATTAAAGGAAGCAAATTTGAGAAGATGGATGAGAAAGGAACAGAAAGGATCCATATGACATTTCTATTTGAAGTATGAGGAAGTTGAAAATTTGGAACCTTAAATTCTAGTTTTAGGAATTAGGTTCAGTGTTTAGTGTGAGTGTTTGTCTTAGTGTGTGTTAATAGTAATAATAACCACATTTATGTGGCACATATTATGTTCTAGGTACTGTGCTCTTTGATTGTGAAGGTTAGGATTAGAGAAATGCTAAAGAATACAAAATAGATTTTATGTTGGGTTGAGAAAACAAAAAAGAGTTTGAGTGAAGAAAAACCAAAATTATCATTTATTTCCTTTAATGAAGGATGAATATAAAAATGAAAGATTACAAAGATGACTTTAAAAGATGACAAACATATTGTCTATAGGAAATTTATCAAAGACAAGAGATCCATTTAGATTGATAAATTGGGATAATATTGAATGTAGCTAACTGCAAAAAATCAGTAGTTAATAAAATGAGATTATTTTTTGGTTGTTCACACCTGTAATTTCACTGACATAAGGAAATTCCAGTAAGGAAACTGGACCTACCAATGCAGATCTGCAATTCTTCGCATAATCTTCTAGACTTAACTAGTACAACGATTTATAGATTTGATTCTATTCAATCAAAATAGCAATACAATACTTTATAAGTTAAATAAAAACAATAATTCATAGGAAATATTGTTAAGGGAAATAATCTCATATACTATAAAGTCATAATTGTAAAATCATTATACTATGGAGTCATAATTTTCAAAGTGATCTGATATTGCATTAATAAAAAGAAATGTAGTTCAAGAGTATAGCTTAGATAATATAGATTGCTATGCTATATGTTATTTTAACTAAAATCAGCTTAGTATTCATATGCTTTTTAGTTTAAAAAAAAAACTAATTGGATTTGGGCTGCATTTAAAGAAGCATAGCTTCCAGGAATAGAGAGGTCCCTATCAGACCTCATCTGTAGTATTGGTTTGAGTGCTTGTTATCAGAAGAATATTGATGAGCGGGAGAGTATTCAGAAGATAACAGCTAGGATGATGAAAAGCTTTGTGTACATGACACATGAAGATTGGCTGAAAGAAATGGGCTTGTTTATTCTGGAGAGGGGAAGATTTAATGGGAACATAATAGTTATCTTTTAAGCATTTCAAAGGTTGTCATGTGGAATAGGGATTAATTTTGTGCTGTTTAACTCCAGAGGGACAAATCAGGAGTGATGGGTAGAAGCTGCAAAGAGATCCAATTAAGTCTTGTTATTGAGGAAAACTTCTTATTAATAAGAACTATCCAAAATTGGAGTGGGCTAGGTACTCTCAGAAGTGGTGAGCTCTACTTCCTCAAAGATCCTTTTCAAACAGAGAAAGGTTGGATGCTGCTATAGTTGGGATTTTTGTGTGTGGGGGGGGGGTATGGTCTTCAGTAAAGAGAAAAGTCTCAACTTCTTAAAAATTTTAATTTAATTTTTTCTCTCAATTAAATGTTAAAACAATTTCTATCATTTTCCAAAGAATATTGAGTCTTGAATTCACTCCCTCCCTCTCGAGATGGTAAGCAGTCTCTCATAGATTTTACATGTGCAATCATGTAAAATATCTTTCCATATTAATTCTTTTGTGGAAGGACACTCAAATAGAAGAAGAATTAAGAAAGCGAAAAAAGTTTGCTTTGATCTGGATTCAAACTCAGTTCTTTTTCTCAGGAAGCAGATGACATTTTTTTATCATGAGTCCTTTGGGGGTAATTTTAGATCATTGTATTGCTGAGAATAGCTTTTATTTGCTGTTGTTCATTGTAAAGTATTTCTGTCACTATAAAATCTTGGTTCTGCTTATTTCACTCTGCTTCAGTTTTTTTAAACCCTTTCCAGGTTTTTCTGAGCTCCTCCTGTTTATCTTCTAGTATAATAGTATTCCATTATAATAACATAGTAAAACTTATTCAGTCACTCCCCAATTTATGGGTATCCCCTCACTTTCCAAATCTTTGCTCCCTTAAAAAGAGCCGCTTTAAATATTTTTGTGTATTATGTAGGTCCTTCCCCCACCCCCCCCTTTTTTTTTAATCTCTTTGGGATACAAACCTAGTAATGGTATTGCTGAGTCAAAGGGTATGTACTATTTTATAGTCCTTTGGGCATAAGTCCAAATTTCTTTCCTGAATGATGGAATTAGTTTAAAACTTCCTCAACCCAGCTTTCTCATATCCCCTTCAAGTTCTGTCATTTTCCTTTTCTGTCATAATATCCAATTTGATAGGTGTGGGTAGTACCTCAGGCTTGTTTTAACTTGCATTTCTCTAATAGTGATTTAGAGCATTTTTTGCATTACTATAGAGAGCTTTGACGACTGAGTACTTCCTGTTCATATCCCTTGACCATTTATCAATGGGGAAGGACTTGAATTCTTATATGTTCAACTCATTTTTCTGTGCATTGAGAAATGAGGCCTTTATTGGAGAGACTTGTAAAAAAAAATCCGCACCATTATGGATACTGTGTATTTCCATCCTATTTACCTCTGTTTAGTTTCTGACCTCCAGTTCCCCTGATTTTTCCTTCTCTTTTCAGCCCTATTCCCCTTTTCTTATCCCTTCCCCTCCTCTTTTCCTATAGGGTAAGATAACTTTCTCTGTGAAGAATTGATTCTGTAAGTTCTTCCCTCATTAAACCAATTCTGATAAGAGGTTCACATGCTCTCTTTCCTACCTCCCCCATCTTCCCCTCTACTGTGAACATTTCCTTCATGCCTTTTTTTATGTGCAATAATTTATCTCATTCTTTTCTTCCCTTTTCTTTCCTTTGCAAGTGTCAACTTGAAGGGAATTTCCAATGGAGTGATTCAGGGATCTATTTTTGACCTTGTACTCTTGAGCATTTTTATGAAAGACTAAAATGATGCCATTATAGTCCTGCTTGTCCAGTTTATAGGTGATATAAAGCTGAGGATATAATAATGTAAAAAACATTATTGTATAAATAATAGATATAATAAAATAATATTAAATACAATGTTAGGTATAATAAAAGCATTTATTAAGTACTTATTGGGTGAATTGCTAGGGTTACAAATATAAATAAGCAGACACCTATCCTTGAGGTACTTACATTCTAATGAAAGAAGATAATATATATAAAAGGAATGGGAAGAGAAGAGCATTGCAGTGTAATTTGGAAATGGCCAGGAACTAATTGAGAGACCTGATAGTTGGACAAGATATTTATCAAGGCCTAAGGGTAGAGGCCAAGATCCTTTGGGAGGGAAATGAGAAAGATGAATACAATAGAAGTGACATGGTTTGGTAATGGCTCAATCCAAAAAAGATTTTGACAGTCTAGAATGATGGATTAAGTCTTATAAAGTGAAATTTATATTAATGTACCAAGTTCTTTGTTGGTTTTGGAATTCCTTTCAACAGTGCAGATTAAATTCCCAATAATTAGTAGATCAATCTTACTATTTAGTGGCCTGAGTCTTTTATATGACCCACCTAGCCAAAAGCTAATCAATATCACACCCCTTCGGTTGTCTGATTCCATATAGAGTAAGTATTCTTACAGATATTTTGTCAGGTTGTCTGATAAAATTTAACAGAAATAAATGTAAGATTCCTCCTTTGGGTTAAAAATAGCAACTTCGTAAGTACAATATGACCAGATAATAGTTCCCTTGAAAAAACTGCTGGGAGTTTTATTGGTCAGCAAACTCAGCGTGAGTAAGTAAAGTAACATGTCATCCAACAAAAGGCAAATACTGTCTTTGGCCATATTATGAGAAGTAGTTAAAAAAAAAAAAAGAAGCAATATAGGTAAAATAAGAATTTAGATTCGTGGAGCACAGCTTAAAATAAAGAAATGTTGTGAAACCTTGGCAAAGGGTGGAGTGTTTCTCAAGTGCTGTGGGAAAAACGATCAGAACTATTTTGAAATTTTAAATTGAAATTATAAATTTATAAAAAGGCTTTAAGCTGAAAAAAAGGAGAAAACTGCTGGCATAGATCTGAAAATCCTGGTATGGTAGAGAAGAGTAGGTACAATATTAGAAATAAAATATTACAGCATGAGAAAATAGGAGAGGAGAGTAGTAGTGTAATCATCTGACTACTGACAAATCAAGAACAGATCTGGCAAAAACGCCAGTTGCTTAAGATGGTTTTATACTAATAAAAAGGAAAACATTACAGTAAAGATTAACCATGTGGTCAGAGTATTCTTCTTCACATCATACAGAAAGAAAGAGCAAAAGAATTAGTTCAGGAAACAGATGCTAAGGAATGACCACAGAAGACTTTAGTGATATGGATATCTCTTAGGTGTCTCTGTCCAAAATAGGATAGGTCAGTGATGGGCAACCTTTAGAGCTTGGTGTGTCAAAATTCGCCAAAAAAACCGAGCATAACTCGAGTGGTGTGTCACTTTGAGAAAAAACCCATAATTTCATGATACTTGTAGTTTAAATAACAAAAAATGTATAATTGTAATATATAACTATATTTAATAAGCCAAAATAGGTAAATTAATGTAGATAGAATTGTCATCTTTAGTGCAGTGTCTACACTATACTACAGCAAATGTTTCATCCTCAGCATGTGGCCCCATACTTCTCGCCACATGACATCAAAAATGGCTACACGTGTCAGCACACATGCCATAGGTTTGCCATCACTGGGATAGGTTTTATTTCTTGACTTGTATAATGACACTTTCTTGTTTCAAAAGGTGGAAAAACCAACAAAAGGAAAATTCTATTGTGGATCTCACCAACAGGGAGAAACTGTTTGGTAGGGTTAGAACTTTGCAGGGGAAGTTGCCATTACTTCTTAGACTTTGTGATAGATGAAAGGAAAGTCAGGAATAATTTAACATTCATGTTGTATTTTGAGAGAACAGATTTCAATTGAACCTGTCTGCTGTTTGATCATGAACTCTCACTCCATAAATCTGACATGTAATTTTCTTCATTTTCCTTTAATTTGCTTATGATGTCATCTTTTATGTCTAAGTCATGCACCCATTTAGAGTTTATCTTGGTAGGTAATGTGATATACTTAGTTTCTGCCATACTATTTTTCAACATTCTCAACTTTTTTTGTTTAATAATGAGTTCCCAATAACTGGAATCTTTAGTTTATCAAACACTACTCTGCTTATTTACTTCTCTATATTGTATATTCAATCTTTTCCACTTGTAAAGAGTAAAAAGTGGTTGCCACAATGTAAAGGGGGGAAAATTATTATGGTTTGGTTGGACTGAATATTAAAAGGAGTGGTTGCCAAGAATTGAATAAATATCAGTTCTAAAATGATTTTTAGCAATTTATTTATAAAATGTAGGAGAGAGTGAAAGTAGAGAAATGAGAAGAGGGTAAAGTAAAAGATCTAGCTTAATGAACTAGATTATGTATTCAAGTCTTGGCTTTACTCTGGCAGGGCTCCAGATGCCCAGCCGGAGAGCCTAAAAGGCAATTAACAAGGGGTTTTAGCCACAGGGCCTCCTCCCAATCAAGGACCCATCTGGAGGCTAATACCTCCAGGCAAGCAAAGGGAGTCATCCTTTTTCACTCACCATGTGTATTTCTAAGGGAGAGGATTAAGAACAGTCTTACTAAGTCCAAGGTCCCAGCCAGAGCTCCTAGTCTAGTTCCAGGCCAAAGGGTAAAGAAGAACTGACTCACAGGAAGTTGTAACTCCCTTTTAAAGGCGCTTCTTCTGCATCACTTCCTGTGTATTCCTCCCATTTCACATGTACCAATTACAACGAAGGCTTTGCTTAGGACTGCCCAGGGGGCAGTCAGTCAATTCTAATTCGTCACCCACTCTTGCACAAGTGCGTCATAGACCTCCCCCACTTGAAGATTAAATGGTGGTATTTACACTTTTGGTAACTTATTCTAGAAATGGGCAGGGTAGGATTAATCCCATTTTCACACACTGATCAAATTTCCTTTCTTACCTGTACTAAATTATTTTAATGATTATAGTATCAAAGTGTAGTTTGAAATCTATTATAGCTGGGTCTCCTTCCTACTTTTTTTCTACCTCATACATATGATATTAAAATTATCTTGACTTTGATATTCTTGACCAATTTTTTCTCCAGATGAATTTTATTGTATTTTCTAGCTCTACAAAATATATATTTTTTTCATTTTATTGGAACGGCACTGAGAAATTAAATTAATTTAGGTGATATGTCATTTTCATTATTTTGATTGGTCTACCCATAAACAATTAGACTTTTTCTAGTTATTTATTTGTATTTTTTTCTTTTACAACATATTTTGTATTTGTATTTTTACCAATTAAATGTAACAACAAATTTCCACACAAGTATTCCTAAGTTATATGATGGAACTTCTCTCTCTCTCCCTCCCTCCTTTCCCTTCCCCCTCTTGGTGCTGGCAAGCAATTAAATCTTCTCCAGTTATTTACATCTGATTTTATTTGTGTAAAGAATGTTAATGTTCATTTAATTCCAATCTGATTCATAGCAGATAGATTCCCAAATAGTTCATACTGTCTGTAGTTCTTTTAGATGACATTTCTCTTTCTGTCTCTTCCTGCTGGATTTTGTTGTTGAGATAGAAAAATGCTAATGATTTGTGTGGGTTTATTTTTAACCTATTGAATTTAACTGACTCACTTAATTTTTTAGGTGACTGGGGTTTTCTAACTAAATTATCATATTATACAAGAAAGTAATAACTTTGTTTCCCCTTAGCCTCTACTTGTTCCTTTGATTTCTTTCATTCTTTTGTTTCTTAATATTATAATTAGTATTTCTAGTACTATATTGAATAGTCATGGGGGATAGTGAACATCCTTGCTTTACCCCTGGTCTTACTGGAAAGGCTTCTAGCTTATCTTTATTAAAGATCATACTGGTTCTTGGTTTTAGATAGATGTTACTTATTCAAAAGACAGTTTTGTTTCTTTACTTTCTAGTATTTATTAATAAGCATGAATAGTGTACTTTGTTAAAAGCTTTCTTTGCTTCTATTGATGTAATCATGATTTTTATTGTTTTTGTTTTAACAAGATTTCACTTTTACTTATAGTTTTCCTAATAGTGAACATTATGTTCTTCATATAAATGTAGCCTGGTCATAGTGTATTATCTTTGTGATAATGTTGTTGTAGTATCCTTGCCAATATTTTATTTAAAATTTTCACATCATTGCTTAATAAGGAAATTGGTCTTTTTCTGTTTTGACTGTCCCTGGTTTAGGCATCATTACTATGTTTGCATCGTAAGAAGAACTTGGTAGAACCCTTCTCTAATGATTTTTCAAACAATGTATGGAATATTAGAATATTTTTTAAAGTATTTGATAGAATTTGTAAACCCATCTATTCTGGTATTTTTTTCCTTTGGGAGTTTGCATATGGCCTATTCAATTTCTTTTTCTATGACAGGGCTATTTAATTTCTCTTTTCTGTTAATCTCTACAATTTATATTTTTATATGTTCATCCATTTTGTTTAGATTGTCAGTTTCATTGGTATGTAGTTGGGCAAATTGACTCCTAATAATTGCTTTTATTTCTTCATTGGTTCTGAATTCATCGTTTTCATTTAAAATAAGCTAATCTATTTTATTCACCCCCCCAAAAAAATTCCTTGTTTTATTAATTAGTTCAGTGTTTTTATTTTTTTCCTTGAATCTGTTTTGATTTTCAGAATTTATAATTTGATTTTTAATTAGAAGTTTTAAATTTGTTGATTTTTCTAGGATTAAAAAAATTTTGGTTCTTTGTCCAATTTATTAATGTCTTTAATTTATGAAAGCATTTCGAAATATCACATTTTCCTTTTAGGACTGATTTAGCTTCATCCCACAAATTTAAGTATATTGTATCATTGTTTTTACTTTAATGCAATTATGGGTTGTTTATAATTTGTTTATAATTTGTTCACTGACCCATCTTATTTGTTAGGATTATGATATTCAGTTTCTAACCAATTTTTAATCATTGCTTCAAAGACCCATTACTGAATGCAATGGTTATTTCATTATAGTCATTAAAGACATTTAATATTTTGTTTTCCTACATTTGTGAAGTTTTTATACCCTAATACATGGTCAGAGTTTGTGATGATACCTTGAACTACTGAGAAATAGGTATACTCTTTTCTATTCCTATTTACTATTCTCCAGAGGTTTATTATAATTAACTTTTCTAAAATTTGATTCAAGTCTTTTATTTTCTTTCCTTTTTTTAGTTAGATTTGTCTAGATTTCGTGGTGTTAAATTGGGATTCCTCACTATCATAGTTTTACTGTCTTTTTGTCCTTGTAACTTATAAACCTTTCCTTCAAGAATTTGTATGCTGTATGCTTTTTTTTTTTTTTTTACCTTTTTTTTATTTTAAACCCTTAACTTCTGTGTATTGACTTATAGGTGGAAGAGTGGTAAGGGTAGGCAATGGGGGTCAAGTGACTTGCCCAGGGTCACACACCTGGGAAGTGTCTGAGGCCGGATTTGAACCTAGGACCTCCCCTCTCTAGGCCTGGCTCTCAATCCACTGAGCTACCCAGCTGCCCCCTGCTGTATGCCTTTTTACTTTAATTTATTTGGATTTTTTTATTTGGGGGCTTTGATTTTATATGATTATTTTCTTACAAATTGAACAATATAGAGATAGGTTTTGCATGATAACACATGCATGACCCAAATCAAATTGTTTGCCAGCTCTGGGAGGAGGAGGAAAGAGAAGGGAGACAATTTGGATCATATAACTTCAGAAAACTGGTGTAGAAATTTGTTATTACATGTAATTAGTAAAAATAAGACATCTTAATAATAAAAAAAGAATGTTCATGCTTTACCATTTGGTGCATATTTGGTTAGTATTGGTTTTCATTGTGTATGTGTAAAGATTAAAATTAATATAAAATAACTAAGTTATATTTTTCAAAGTTTTATTAATAATAACTAAAGAAAAAAAAAACTAGCTGACCCAACCTGGTCATGAGAGAAGAGAGCAAGACGGAGGAGTTACAGAGTTTATAAATAATACGTGACCATGCAACGTGGTGAAGAGATTAAAAGGAATTCTGGGAAATGCTGAAGGACTTCTTGGGAAGGGATGAAGTCCAGAGTACAAAATTCTAATTAATACATTATCCCCTGTGATCTTTTTGGGAGACCAGTCTCCCCAAAGGGATCATTTTAAACATAACCAACTTATAAATTGCAATAATTTGTGGATAAAAGGAAAATAAAAGAGAAAAAAAACAAAACCAATGATTGCTAGATTGACAAAAAGCCAATTAGGGAGCATTCTCCTTTAGCAGAAGAGTATACATTCAAAACAAATGCTTTCAACCCCCCCCATAGTTCAATTTAGCACATCTCAAAATTCACTCTGGATCTTCTGGTGTAGTATATGGTCTCTGCAGGCATTTTCATGGTACCTTCTCCAAACAGATTGCCTTCTGGATTCTGGAAAGTAGTCTCTTGTTCTAAATTAGGCTCAAATTCAAGTCAAAGTTCACAACAATAACATAGTGCCCCCCTGAGGAGAATAATAACAAACACAGGGATCACTTAGGAATGCATGGCTGAATTATGAGGTATGTGAATCAATTGTAAAAAGAAAATCAAAAACATCAAAAAATCCAAATAAATGAGAAAAAATAACTTTTGGATGAAATATAAAATATCAAAGTTTCATGTCTAAAAAAATCTAAGTAAAGGAAAAAATAAATTTCTAACAGGTCATTGAATCAGGGCCCAATTAAGGTGATTTATGTAATCATGCACTTACCCAATCAATAGCCAGGACTATAGAAAGTTTGCCACACTATGAAAGACAAAAATAATGGCAGTAATAGACTTTGTTAAAACTGTCTTTGCCAAGGTTGAAAGATTTGTTATACATGTAGAATTTGTGACAAGTATTCATCAGTTCATAGGTTTTTTAATGTCACATAGCAACTCATGAATCCTATGTAATAATGGGTTTGTTTGCTATTGTCATTAACTGGGCTGATGTGAATTTTGTTATTTTCTTTGAATGTGCATTATCTACTATATTACTGTTTTATTGTGAAAATCATTTGCACTCACACAGTGGTTCATGGCAAAGTTAAAAAGGAAACGTATCTCATTTTTGGGTGAGAAACCTTTGTATTCTACCTCTCTCTGGCTGACAAAGTGTGTCAGTGATTGTAAGCTATATATATATATATATATATATATATATATATGTATGTATATATACATATATATATATATATATAAAATTCTACAGGTGTAACAAATCTTTCAACCTTGGTAAAGATAGTTTTAACAAAATCTATTACTGCCATTATTTCAAAATTTGGCAGAAGAGTCTAGAAAAACACAAACCTCTATACTGTTGAAGAAAACCTTTTTTGGGGGTCTAAAACATCACCAAGAAATCTAGATTGTTTTTGTTGTAAGGGGGAAAAAAGGGTTTTATGGATACGATATATTAAAAAGATGGTCACCAGAGGATTGAACTATTATCAATCCTCAATTAAGAATAATCTCAAGTCAAAATTGATTTTTATGGTGATTTATTTACAATTAGAAAGGTTGAAGGTAAGGAAATTGAGAGAGAGAAACTCTGGCCCAGACCAGAGGCCTGGACCAGGTAAGAATTCAGAGGCCCCAGCAGAAGGGCACAGAGGTTAATTAAACAAGGCTTCTAGCCACAAGACCTTTTACAGTTAGAGAGGCAAGAGAGGCCTCCTTGAGGGTAGAGCTTCCAAAAAAGCCAAGGGTAGAGAAAGAGAGTCAGCCTAACTTACCACATGACAATTCAAAGGGAAGTAGTCAGAGGTCCCACGAGAGATCCTACACCAAATTCAAAATGCCAGCTGCTTCCACAGGAAGTTACCATCATATTTAAAAGATAGCATCTTTTGTCACTTCCTGCATCCACCTCCAATTTGCATGTCCAGTCACAATAGACACTTCTCATAGTACTGCCTAAGGGGCAGTCAAGTGATTCTGATTTGTCACCCACTCTAGCACAGGTGGGTTATGGACCTCCCAGAATCAGAGGTGTTCTCACCTTTGGTGATTAAATCTAAAGATGGGCAGTGTAAACTTAATCTAATTATCACATGGTGGAAATAGATTAAACTGAAGAGTTAAAATATTATGCATGCAGAAGCTCTTTCTGGCTTCCTGCTTTATATATATTAAAACAAAACTTTTGGCAGGAACTTCTATTTTGTTCTCTACCTCTTAATTCAGCATTCTTTATTATATATATATAAGAATATCATTCCAGAACTACTAAATATCTAAAATTATTTCTTAAGTCCCCTTAAAATTAATTGAAATTCTTAAGTCATTATATTCTCCAAAGGTTGTATACAGGTTGTAACCAGTTTGATGGAGTCCAGCCATCATCATAATGTGACAATTAACAAAGGCAAAATGAAAAAAAGGCTATATAAGCAACATGTGACCTCGAATGTATCAGGTGACAAATCTAGCATACATAAGACTTATGGGCTTTTATACTGAAAAAAAAAATATATGTGAGATGTTCATGGGCTTTACAGTGATATGTTCTTCTGTATAGTAATAGGGGAAAGGTACAAAATAAAGAATCATGTAATAGAATATATCTAATAGGCAAGACATAGTAGCTTAAAATGATTTGGTGTAACAAAACTATTGATCAGATTGATATATGAACTTAAAAAAAAATTAAACCTTAAAGAAATCAGCAAATGTAATAATAATCAGTGACAGGGTACAGGCAGTGCAGTCAAAAGCCCTTTATTCCAATTCCAGTAGACTTATTCACTATCATGGAGGGGAACAAACTGAAAATGGTTAGCAAACAATGGAGTCTGAAAAGGTTTTAAAATTCACCTCCAAATCTCAATAAGGTTCCTTCCCCTCCCCCAGTATTTATCATCCATTTGCATTTTGTTTATCACCTCTCTGAAGTTCCTCATAGACACACTGAGCAGAATGAGAATATTTAAGACTTTCAAAACTTTGTCAAAATATTTCAGTTTGGTCACTAATTTAAGCAGCCTAGCCTGTTGCATATTCTTGAGGAGAAGTAAACAGAATGGGAAATAAGCAATGTATATACAAGTTGCCAGTAAAAAAAAAAATCAAGCAGAGCCAATATGCACTAGTTAGCTCAAGCAATTCAGACTGTTCTTTGAGAGTTTGAAGCATGCTTTGTAAAAGCATTTTTCCTCAAAACAAGCTGAATGAATTTTATTTGCGAGGTAAACAAAAGACTGACCAGAAGGTGAAGAAATCTTTTTTCTAGTTTTGGCTAAAGGGCTTTTAAGAGCTTGTGCCCTCTTCCCTAAGGGCAAAACTGTGAGACTGTCTTAAAAAAACCCAAAACTCTGATGTCAAATATACTGATTTGGGGGCTTTTTGCCCTAAAAAAAAAAATGGCAGAGAAGTCCCCTTCCTGTGAAAAAATCCCAAGTTGTAAGTTTCTCTCTCAGCCAGGAACCCAGGGTCAGCTTAAGAATTTGAGTTAGAAACTAGAAGGGGATGTGGCTCAATAGTGTGTTTTTGCTCCATGCTTTGTTCCCCTGCTGAAAAATGGCCAGGATAGACTGGAAACCCATGTGAGGTGGGTGTGGGTGTGGGGGGTTGGCCAAAGGGATTGGGGAATCTTACCCTTCAATGAGAAAAATGCATCTCAGATTGGCCAGCTCACAGCTGCGAGTCTGGTTGTGGCAAGCCAGGTTGTGGCAAGCCAGAGGCTGCAGGCTGGACAGTTGCCACTCAGGCTGAATCTGCAGGAACACAGGTAGTAGGAGGGCAGGGTGGCCAGAAAAAAACAGCAGGAAAGCTGGTCTGGGAGAGCCACATGAACATGCACAGAGAGCGGGCTACCCTACTTTCCCTGCAATGTGGGCTGTGGCAACAGCAACAGCAGCAACAGCAGGCTTGAAAAAGTTTATCCTTTATTCTTTCTCAAACACTTAAAATTTTTTTTTAGAATTCTATCTCTTCATGGTCGCTATAATGTAAATATTAAAATTAATATACGATAACTAAGAATTATCTTTTAAAAGTTTTATTAGTAATAGCTAAAGTAAAAGAACTAGCTGACCCAGCCTGATCTGATCGGGAGAGAAGAGAGTGAAAGGGAGGAGTTACAGAGCATATAAACAATACGTGACCACTCAACGTGGTGGAGAGGTTAAAAAGGAGTTCTGGAAAATACTGAGGGACTTCTGGGGGATGAAGTCCAGAGTACAAAATTTTAATTAATACATATGGTACCTTTTAGCAAAACGAAATCTTCCTGGTTCTCTCTTTTAATTTTGTATATTCTTGCTTTTTTTTTTTTTCTGAGATCATAATTTTTATCCCTGACTTTTTTAAAGCTTAAGTTGAAACATAATAGTTTCTGCTCCAATCATTTATTTTAACTCTCTCTATATTTTTATATTTTAAATGTGTTTTTTGCAAATAACATATTACTGAGTTCTGATTTTTAATCTATTTTGCTAGCCTCTTCCATTTTATGGATGAATTCATCCCATACACATTAACTGTTATGATTGCTAATTGTATATTTCTCTTAATCCTGTTCTCTTATATTTTAACTTGTCTTTTTTCCTCTGTCCCATCCTTAATAATTTTTTTTTTTTTTTGCTTCTGACTACTCCCTTCCTTAATTTATCCTCCTTCCTATTTTTCACCCATTTTTTTCTTATTTCCTTTTTGGATGGGTGAATTAAATATCTGGGAGACCTTCAACCCAGTTCAATCCTGGAAGACTCACCACTGTGAATAACCATAGGAGTCACAGAGTGATGTGTCTCGGCTGTCGGCTGTCGGCAGGGCAGGCCAGATTCTTAACCACGGGAGATTGTGGAAATATGATGTGTGAAGGCAGTGGGCCAATTGAAGGATCTAGGGGAGGAGTTTAGATGAGGCTTGAAAAATCAGTGGTGGATTGGGGGGAAGTCCCAGGTCTCTTGGCTCTCATCCCTCTCTCTGGTCTTGCTCTCTCAGCCATTCTCAGAGCCAATTCAGGCTCTGGTGTATCTATGTAGCCATCTCTGGCAAGCAGTGGTGGGGAGGGAACCATGCCAGGTTGGACACCTGAGGCTGGAAACCTTATTTCTCTTTCATTATCTTTACTAATAAATACTTATAAATTTAGTGTAGAGTCTCCAAGATGAATTTTTATTCATAACATGGGATATTTTTTGTACAATTTTGTGAAATTGTGTTTTATTCTTTTCATTGAATAGTAAATGAAAATGAGAGTTAAGTAAAGCCCATTCCCTGCTTTGCTTTACAACTTCTACTTGCATACATTATTTAATATAATTTTCCTCATTCTTTCTCTCTTATCTCCTCTTCCAGGTTGTTCCTTTTTTCTACTCTTTCCATTCTACTTTTGAAACAGAATATAACAGAATTACTCTGAGGCTCTCTGTCTAATTAAACTTTCTCAAGGACTCCCTGACTCTTGCTTGATGATGATAAAGTTCTGAAGAGATACATGTATAATTTCCCCATATAGGAATGTAAACAGCTCTTAACCTTGTCTGGACCCTTATGATTGTTTTCTTATGTTTATCTTTTTATGTTGACTCCTTTGTATGTGAGATTTTCTATTGTGCACTAATATTTTCATCAGTAATATTTGGACTTCTCTATTTCATTAAAAATCCATTTCTCTTCCTGTAGGGTTACATCTAGTTTTGTTGGATAAGATATTGTTGGTTGTAAACCTAGATACTTTGCCTTTTAGAATATTGTATGACAAGCTTTATTTTATTTATTGTTGTGGCTACTAAATTTTGTATCATCCTGTCTGTGGCTCATAGATATTCTTGAATAATTAATTCTTTCTTTTATGATTGCTTGCAATATTTTTTACTTGATCTGAGAGTTCTGGAGTTTGGCTATAATGTTATGATAATTTTCATTTTGAGGTTTCCTTCAGAAGGTCATTGGTGGATTCTTTTAGTTTCTACTTTTTCTTCTGATTCTAAGATAACTGGTTCTAAGTATTAAGATTCTTTTATATCTTGAAATATGAAGTATACTTTCTTTTATTGTAATGGCTTTCAGGAAGCTTTGGGACTTTTAAATTACCTCTCTTTGATCTGATTTCTACTTTCGTTTTTCCTATGAGATATTTCATATTTCCTACTTTTTTTTGGTCTTTTGACTTTTGACTGTCTTTTTATTTCTTGGCATCGCAGGAATTCATTAACCTCCACTTGGTCAATTCTAATTTTCAAGGAGTTATTTTCATTCTTTTTTTAAAATTCATTTTTTTAATTAATTATTTCAGAGTGTTTTTCCATGGTTTATGTTCTTTCCCCCTTCCCTTCCCTCTCCTCCCTCTCAGAGCCGATGAGCAATTAATTCCATTGGGTTTTACATTTATCATTGTTCAACACCTAGTTCCATATTATTAATATTTGCAATAGAGTAATCATTTAAAGTCAACATCCTGAGTCATATCCCCATCGAACCATGTGATCAGTCATATGTTTTTTCTTCGATGTTTCTACTCGCACAGTTTTTTCTCTGGATGTGGATAGCATTCTTTCTCATAAGTCCCTCAATTGTCCTAGATCATTGTATTGCTTCTAGTAGAGAAGTCCATGACATTCAATTGTGCCGTAATGTATCAGTCTCTGGGTATAGTGTTTTCCTGGTTCTGTTCCTTTCACTCTGCTTCAGTTCCTGGAGGTTCTTCCAGTTCATATGGAATTCCTCCAGTTCATTATTCCTTTCAGCACAATAGTATTCCTTCACCATCAGATACCACAATTTGTTCAGCCATTTCCCAATCAATGGACACTCCCTCCCCCCCCCCCCCCCCATTTTTCATTTTTTTGCCACCACCAAGAACAAAGTGCACTGTTTTTGATTGGTGTGTAAGGGTTGTGTCCTAACTATTTTGATTTGAGGCTTTTCTTGTAAATGTTTTTGAGTCATTGTCTTCTGAGTTTCTCTGTCACTATAATAACTCTTTATGGTAGGCTTCCTTTTCTGTTTGTTCATTCTTTCATTTATTTCTTGAATTTGAACTTAGAATTAGAGTTGGACTCCTGCATAATTCTGGGAGTGAAGGTTGGCGTGAATTTCTGTCTTCCTTTTACAGCTCAGATAGGGACCTGCAAACTTTCTGTCTATCCAAAATGATATGATTCAAGATAAGGTCTACTCATTGCCTTCCAGGTCTGAGCTTTGCAAATTCCTGACCAATTTTGGATAGGTTGCTGTTCCTGGTTGGACATTTTAGGAGACTAGTGCTAGACTCCACCACTATTAGGCTGTTAGGAGGCTCTGCTGATCAAGAGTGACTGAAGTGCAGGCTTTTCTTTGGTCTGAGACTCCTACTCTTGTTATTCTACTGTAGGATTTAAATTAATGTCTTATACTCCAAGTGTTATATTTTATAAAGCTTATTAATAATCACTAGAAGTAAAGGAATAAAAGAGTAATTATCTAACAATAAAACCATGTGACTAAATTACCTTGCCTATTTAAAAAGACTGCTGGCAGCCACCATTACAGGAAGAAGAGAGAGAGAGAGAGATGGGGCTGAACAAAAATTTATATCCTCTATGTCAGCATGTAATGTGAGGAGGAAAGTGGGGTGCTGGGAATCGTAATTTTTAGGGTAACAGATTCTAATTACACTATCCCCCTGTGATTCCCATGGAAAACAAGCATGTAGAAATCTTCCAGATTTACATGCCTAGTTTCCCCATGGAATCAGTACACATAACCAACTTACATCTCTAAAGATCTATAACTAGAGGTACATACAATATTGTACTTTCTAAGGAAAATTACTATAATTTGGGGACAAAAGGGAAATAAAAGAGAAAGAGAACAAAACCAATGATTGCTAGGTGCATTGACAAAAAGCCATTTAGGGGGCAGTCCCCTTTGGCATAAGAATGTATGTTCAAAATAAATATGTTTCAACCCCTTCTCCCCTCCCCCAATTCAATTTCACTACATCCCAAAGTTCATTATGGATCTTTTGGTGCAGTGTGAGGTTTCTGCAGGCATCTCCGTAGCGCCTTCTCCAAACAGTTCACTTTCTTGATTTGGGGAGTGAAAAAAGATAATATTGGGAATGGGGATAATAATAAACTGGAACACACCCACACCTCACAAGGGAAAGACAGACAGAGGAATACAGGTAAACCTAATAGGGATGTGAGGTTTGGGAATGGCAGTTGGTCAGTAAGTGCCAACCTGCCAACCACAGAAAACCAATGAAGTGGGTTCTTTTAACTAAGAGGAGACAAGAAATGCTAACAAACTGGGTTTATTTGTAACACCTGAGGGAAGTAGGGAGAGGGGTATTTCTATTCTAAAGAATAGCCTAATAGTTTAACTAACTGGATTTCTAACTTAAGTTGGTCTCTAACTAAACTAGTAGGGGCTGGAGAAGGGTTCTCACAGTACAGGTTTAGAGATGCTCCAAGCTGGTCAAAGATGTTACAGGACAAGTTTCAAACCAGCCAGTTACTCCAAAGCAGACTCCAGGGAGTAAGGAAGATTGATCTGCTGTCCCCCAACAGATAACCCAGTCCTTTCCTTAACCTAGGCCACAGTGTTTCCTTGAAGAATATTCTTCTTAGTGGTGTCCCACACTGACAGATCCTTGTGTATTTGGCAAAATCTGGACCACACAGCCACAGCACCTCCTTTCCTCCAGCTTGGTCAAACTCCTATACTTTTTCAAAATTCCGGCTTCATTCCATTATAGAACCCTTAGGTCTTTAGAATCAACCTGGCAGCCTGGGCACTACTGCTTAATCTCCCCATTATAGGAGGTAGCAAGTTTCTTATCCTAAAATTACTTTCAAACAAGAAAAATTTTTATAAAACTAGAATTTTCTGACAATTATACACTACTGCAGGTTTTAATCTGGGCTTGAGGCTAGAACTGAGTCAGTCCCTTTTCTGCTCCCAGGATCAGAGATACACGGTAATGATTTGTTTTCAAACTTTTTCCTTACTTATTTATTACATAGGTATGGCCTACCCTCACAAATACTCCTCTATGCCTTGGATCAGAAACATGTTAGTTATTGTTTCACCGTTTTTTTTTTCAGTTGTGTCTGACTTTTTGTGATCCCATTTGGGGGTTTCTTTCCATTTCCTTCTCCAGCTCATTTTACAGATGAGGAAACTGAGGTAAGTGGGGTTAAGTGACTTGCCCAGTGAGACACAACTACTAAGTGTCTGAGGTTGAATTTGAACTCAGATCTTCAGGCCTAGCACTCTTTATCTATTGTACCAGCTAGCTAGCCTGGCTATGCTGTTAATGAGGTCAGTAACTTGAGGCAGATCCTTTTACCAGTTTGGGCCTCATCTGTGAAATCAAGGTACTTTCTAGTGCTAATTGTGAAGAAAGCATTTTGCAACTTATATAAATGTAAGTTAATATTATTCCCATGGTGTGACTTTGATAGTTTTCCTTAGTGCTTTGAATGTTCATTTTATTTGCTCCCACATAGAATGTTCTCCTCTGACTTCTTTGCTAATCCATGTCAGAACCTTTAATGTGGCTTTTCCAGGATGCTGTGATTGTCTTTGTTCTTCACTTTTTCTGTCAATAGTTCTTAGGTTGTTTTTGTTATCACTTTATTTGACTGGACCTGGGAGCTACTTAATAAAGACTTGCTTGTTATACAAAAAAAAATCAATCATTGAGTACCTTTTATATACACAATGTTGCAGAAGGTTGGGGACAGCAGGAATTCAGAGGAACTATGTTAGAAACATTGGGGAAAAACTTAGCACAAGAGCTGGTGACCAAGAGAGGACTCAAAGATAATTCCAAAGTTTTGAGAATGGTTGACAGAAATAAGGAAGTCAGGAGGAATAGCTGATTTGTAGGGAAAGATAAAGTTTGGTTTTAGACATGTTGAGTGTATTATGTGGCTGTGTGGTTGGAGGTGGATACAGCAGGGAGAGAAACATGGAAATCGTGCAGTAATCCCCTCCTCATTCACTGATGAAGCCACTAAGAGACTAAATGGGATTCCCCTTGGAAAATGGGGTACCCAAGGAAGGTGTGCAGCCTCTCAAGGGTTAGAGGGAAGGCTTCCTCACAAGCTGGGGTACATGGTAACTGGGTTTGTAGCTGCTCTGAACCAGGGCTCACACAAGCCTCCCACCTCAATCGATCTTCTGCACCATAGGGGATCAGTCTTAAAGATTGATCCCTGCCTGACAAGGCTGTAGCATTCCTTCCCTTATCTGTCTCTCAAATAACTAGTAACGCTATCGGACTTTAAAGTATTTAATGAAATAATCAAGGTATTGGATGAGGGTGGAGGAATAGGTGGTGGTCAGTGGGTGCAGGTAGCTCTAAAGTTTAAACTCTTCAGCTCCATCACCTTGGGGAGACCAAGACTGTCTCCTGTCCTTCCTACTAAATCTATGCCTAATATCTCAGTTCAGTCTGTCTATAATTGTTTAGGGTCTCTGTAAGGCAATGGTCAAAGGAAAGTTGGGGTTTCAGGGATCTGCTCCCAAAGGAGTCCAGTAATTCCCCAAAACTGGTTGGCATGGTATTGGATAATGTAGATATCTCAGTTGGCAGTGAATAAGGTATCAGATTTTCTGTAACAAATCAGGAAACTCTCAAGGATTGCCTTCAGATCGCTCAGAGCTCATTTCTCCGTCCTTCCTCACCAAGCTCTTATCCCGAAGACCCCCTTCTTAGGAAAATCCTTCCCAGAAGTCCTTCTGCTCTTTCCATTGCCGTTTGATCTCCTGTTCCTTTTCCAACATTTGGTGTCCCCCAAGAATCTTCTCTTTGCCTCCATTCTCACATGAGTTTATAAGTAATGTCAGTGAATCTTGAATTGTTGGAAAATCATCTCATTTTCTTTATATTTGGAAGAAGACTTTAGAAATCAATTTTGCTAACTCCTTTATTTTTTTCTTTAAAATTTTACTGATGACTTTTTTGTCTTTATATCACCAGCATTTCTAGATATATTCCTATCTCTTGCTCCCTACCCACCTGTTAATGTCCATCCTCAAAACAAATTAAAAAAATTACTAAGCAAAACCTATCAACACATTGATCAAATTTAGCAGAGTATGCAGAAATCCACATTAGTAGTTCTCCACACCTCTCCAGCAAAAAAAAAAAAAAAAAAAAAAAAGGAATGCGCATCACTTGAAGCCCAAATTGGTCATGATAATTATATAATGTTCAATTTTGTTTTTAATTACATCATTGTAGTAACTTTTATATGTTGTTTTTCTGGTTCCACTTGTTCATCATTTATTACATTTTTTTCTTTATTCCTCGTATTTATTAGTTCTGAAGATTCAATAGCATTCATCATATTCATATTTTTACACTTTGTTCAGCCATTGCCCAATTGATGGAAACCCACCTGGTTTCTAGTTGTTCGCTACCACAAAAAGTATTGTAATAAATACCATGGTACTTTCCATCTTGGTGCATATGCCAGTATTCAAACTCCTTAATCTGACAGGTGAGAAAACTTAAGTTCCAGTTGTTGAGTGATTTGTCCCAGATGACACAGCCAATTTCATATCCAGTTCTGTGCCATTTCTATAACAGATGCCCTTCTCTTTTGTAATATAAATGATCACAAAATTTATCTTATTTATTTTGAGGACAGAAAAAAAAAAACCTTAACAGATTATTATTGCTATGAGTCAGGCTAATTTACAGTTTATTCGTTTTAGGGAGAAAAGCTTGCATATTAGGTTTCATGTGTAATTTAAAGCATGGATTCAGAAAAAGATGATTATGAATACTGTGTAAATAGAATTAGCCAGATCCCATTAATAGTCAAAAATCTACTCAACCCACGTGTGGGTAACTCGTCTCTCCCCAAATTCCTGAAAAACCTTTTTTTGCCGGACCTCACAGGGAATTGTAAAAAGTGAAATTTGGGAAATGTATAAAACTACATTTCCCGTGATCCAACATGGTCCAACTGATTTCCGTTTCCGACGTCTTGACGCAGGGGAGAGCTTAAATCTCTTGGGTTAGGAGGGAGTAGTCTCTTTTGCGAGTAGGCCATGGCCAGGAAACAGGAGACAAAATGGAGGCGGCAGTTTTGAATGCTTACAAGCGCGTGGTCTAATGATTTTATCTATCAACATGGCTTTAATTAAAACACTAATTTATATATTTATACAAGCATCTATCATTTTTAATATTTACAATTCAATATAAGTTGTTGATGGTGGCAGAAATAGATTTTGATATGTATCCATCCAGTTCATCTTAAAACACACATGTTATATGGATACAGTAGGATAATGTGTGAATCTTAATAGCTTTATTTCTGACATATATGATAACTAGCTCATGGTCTTAATGTTTTAAGTGCTTGTTTGAAGATTTTCCTTTTAATAACATAACTTGTTTTTCTTTTTCTTTTTTTTTTTTATCAGTTTCTTAAACAATTAGGTCTGCACCCCAACTGGCAGTTTGTTGATGTATATGGTATGGAACCTGAACTCCTTAGCATGGTGCCACGGCCAGTCTGTGCGGTATTGCTTCTTTTTCCAATTACAGAAAAGGTAAATGTTTGTTAAGACAAAGATATTGATCAAAACAAAATTATTCTTTATTGTAAAATTAAAACTCCAAATTCTTTTTGAAGTAGATATCCCTTGTTTTTCTAAAATTAGCAGTTAGTTTAGTTTATTCTTCTGAGAAGCAGCATAGTATAGTACAGTGATGGGTAAAGTTTTTAAAGAGGGGGCCAAAAGATAGGAAATGCTCATCTGTCAGTCTGTTTCTAAGCCTACTCATTGTATTCGTCAGATTAGGAATAATGTCCTACAGCTGGATAGAACATTTCAGGGGGCTGCATCTGGCCCACAGGCCGTAGTTTGCCCATCACTGGTATATTGAATAGAATGGGAACCTGAAATCAGGAAGACCTGGGATCAGATCCTTCCTCTGATACTTACTAGCTTTGTGACCATAGTCAAATTACTTATCTTCTATGAGACTCAGTTTCTTATTCTTTAAAAAGTGGTTAATAGTCTGTAGTAACTCATTGAATTGGAGCATTTAATGAGAGAATGTATATAAAGTATTTTGCAAACTTTAAAATGTGATGTAAATGTCAGCTATTATTATTAAACATAAGAAAAGCTAATTTATTTGCTTAAATGAAATTTTTAGATCCTGATATTCATATTATAGTTAAGCATTAGGAATAGAATAGGGGCTAGATATACAATTTTCCTGGCATGAGGAATACCTAAGATGAAGAAACTACCTATGCAGGTTGAAACCTCTGCTACTTACAGTCTTACAGAGAATTGTCCAGGGTCCTAAGAGTCTTAACTGTTGGATCATTTTCTTCATATGTGAGATTGAAATCCTACAGATTTCAAACCTGTTATCAGATTTTTGATGATATTCCATGCTATATTGAACCATATATATGCTGATACAGGAAATGATCCAAAACAGCAGAATCAAGAGGAAAACGTAGAGTTAGAAGGGAGGCTAAGGGTTGAAAAGAGACCTTTGATTTTGATGGCAAGATCATTGGTGACTTTTGAAAGTGCTTTCAGTAGTGTTGGTGGTAACCAGATTGCAAGAGATGGAAAAGTTACGAAGATAATAATTGGGACAAAGTCTAGAGAGGCTAGGATTGATACATATGTTAGCCTTGGAAAGGAGGCAGGAAGGTTTTCTCTATTGAGAAATACATTGAAGTGGAGAATGTAAAGTCTGAAGGAATTCATCTTAATCTTTTCAGTAAAGAAGGAGGTAAGGTCCTCTGTAGAGAATAGTCTGAATTTTATAAGAGGAGAACCAATATAGCTTCATTTGAGAAGAAGTTCAAAATGATAGCTGTAGGGCTTGATGAAGTCTACTAAAGAAGAAAAGATTACTGAGAAGTTTGGATATATGGCATTCATTTGTAATAGGGGCATTTGGCTTGATTTTCTGACTTTCCAGTGAAGTCCTGCTAGACACTTGGGATCAGAGAAAATAGAAAGTAGATTTCATCAGGGTTGTAGCTATTGTTAGGTTTAAATTTTAACAAAAGGGTAAACTGAAGCAAATCTTTAAGCAACATAACATTTATTAATAGGGACATGCTGCTTGCTGCTTGTCAATAAATGGGTTAGTGACTTTCCTCTATTTTTGACAAAGACCCTGAGCAAGAAAACAGTTCCCCTTGTTTAGGTTTTGGGAGTACAGAACAAAGAACTGAACAGGGTAGTTAATGTTATGAGACTGAGGGCAATATGATTGGTTACAGAGCTGAAGAGCAGGAACAACATAATTAATTGGAAATTTGGTAAAGCGGGCTACCACCAAACCCTTCTCTCATGAGACTGAGAAGTGCTTTTTCTTTGAGTTTAGGTATGTGATAGTAGCTCATACTTTTGGACAGCGAACTAAACATTCTTGAAAAATAACTTGGTGGTCTAAAGATTTTAGGCTCAAGTTTAGCAAAATTCTTTGGGGTAAGAATAGATCTGTGATTAGCAGGAAGACTGGATTTCTAAGCTTAACCAATTACAGACAGTTGGATTCTAAACCAAGTTGAAAGATAAAGAGCCATAACTTTAGCAGTTGTGGGACAAAAGCAGTTACAGGACAGAATCAATTAATTCTAAATTGCATCAATAAATAAATGATACAAAATCAATCTTCTCACTTTGTAAGGGGTGGGGGAGTATACAGTGGAGTAAAAATATTAACAAGAATATCATGAAATGCCTTTAACTATGGAGAGGATAGCAGCTTTTAGTGGGAGATACCATACTAGAGATGGGAATTGGCTGATTGGTAGAACTAGTCAGTGAATAATTTAAAGAAAATGTTTCCCCTATATAATAAATTAAATTCTCTTTTGAGCAAGTAAGATAGAGTACGTGTGTAAATGCTGTTAAATTACTTTTCATTATAAGAATACTAAAGCTTAAGGTCATTAACTTTGAACATTGATTTTATTTGGCATATTGGGTACTTTGGGAGTTACAAATAATTTATATGGGTTTGTGGTTAAGTGTAAGTCACTTTGTATTCTCTGTTTCCTAGAAAGAGAATTCTGGATTCTGAAGGTTGTCTGTCATTAGGATAGAGCAAAAGCTAAGACTTAGTTTAATATTAATTTTAGTGCATCTCACAATTTTCACACTTACATTTGTAAACAAGAACAGCATGAACTCTGGGGGAAATTGGATGTTGCAAAGTGGGATAGCATTTGGAGGACAGAATTTCTGGTAGAAAGGTGACTGCAGGTCATAATAATCTGCATAATAAATAAAAATCATAACTTATGTTCACATGCTCAGTTTATTCTCTTTGTAAACTGATAAAGCAGAATACTAAATAGGTTAAACAAATAGTCTGTGTTCAATCCTACGACTTTAAACAGATAATTTTGTTTGTGAAATAGTTCTAGTTTAATTGATCACACTAATGATTACATAACTTGTCATATTAAATCTGAATTCTCTGTCAGTATAATAGTTTAAGAAAACAAATGATTTCTTTGAGATTTTTCAAACTTGGTAACAGAATATGATATGCCTTTAAAGATGGATTTTATTTATAAAATTCATAGAATAACATTTTTTCATTGAGAGACCTTGGATATCTCCTAGCCTAAAACCTTTTATTTGATAGAAGAGGAAACTTAGGTACAAAGAAGTAGTAGTTGTCTTTTTCCAGGGTCGTGTAGAGCCTGGATTAGAACATAGGTTTCCCAATTCTTAGCCCAGTGTTCTTTGCATTAATAAAACTAATCAAAAAAGCCAGTGGATAAATATCTCAGTTTTAAGGAGTTATGGGAATCAGTATGATTGATATAGATGCCAACTTCTAATTTTTTTTAAGTCACATACAAATATTTTGGTGCTGTGATATTTCTTTCTTTCTTTCTTTTTTTTTTTTAAACCCTTAACTTCTCTGTATTGGCTCCTAGGTGGAAGAGTGGCTCCTGGGTGGGCAATGGGAGTCAAGTGACTTGCCCAGGGTCACACAGGTGGGAAGTGTCTGAGGCCAGATTTGAACCTAGGACCTCCTGTCTCTAGGCCTGACTCTCAATCCACTGAGCTACCCAGCTGCCCCTTGCTGTGATATTTCTTTGAAGTTACTTGGCCTGAATACCGGTGTGTGTGTGTGTGTGTGTGTGTGTGTACACAATATGCATGCATGCATACATATTTTATGTATATGTGTATGTAGATTCCTATTTTGATATAGATATTGACATACA
Organism: Gracilinanus agilis; assembly: GCF_016433145.1. NCBI lineage: Eukaryota > Metazoa > Chordata > Mammalia > Didelphimorphia > Didelphidae > Gracilinanus > Gracilinanus agilis. The sequence continues at coordinate 558,758,154 of NC_058132.1, read as the reverse complement.
TATACATATATAGCTTATTTCTTGAGTGCAGTCTGATCTGGTCTTTGAGAAGATCCTGTTAAGAAAATAAATTGTCCACATCCAGAGGAAAATACAGCTCTTTATTTAATGAACTATTGAAAGTACTGTTTATTTTTGTTGCTTTTTAGAATTTGATAGCTCACTGGTTTCTGTGAAAAAAAAATAATCTTAAGGGGAAAAATGTTCTGCATCCCTTAAATTATCTTCCTTCGTTGTGAGTGGCAACAGTAGAGGAAGAAAAATAGGAATGAAGAAATCCATGAGTTCACATGGAACAGTATAAAAGAAAGATAGTTGGTGTAAAACTCAAATGTCTCAGAAGTCTAGATATAAATGTACAAAGGACATGTAACAAGCAAGAGGAACTAGAATTCTTCACTCAAGGTGACTCAAGTGAACTATACATACTCCAGGGTACTGAAAGAATTGGTGAATACCACTGATAGCTTAGTCATTGTCTATAATTTTTAAAAGAGAATCAAGAATAGTTTTAAGTATTGGAGAGAGAGAGGCAGATATTTTCCTGATTTGCAGGAAAGGAAACAAAATGGAATCTTGAAGTTTTAGATCATTTGATTTAATGGTTCTTGGCAAAGTTTTAGTCATATGAAGAGATACCTAGTAGACATGTAAAAGAAGAAACAGCAATGACAAGAAATCAGATCATGCCAGACTAACCTTATTTTTTTTAAAATAGTGTTGCTAAACTGATACCTCTGGGGGATTCTGAGTAGAGTTTACTGAAATTGTAGCATTTTTTGGTGAAGTCTCTTGTTCTTTTTAAAATTGCATTTTAAAATGTTTTATTGATCTTTAAAAAAACCAGTGCTTTCACTTCCCAATGATTTGTTCTCTTTGAGCAACAGAATATTTCCAAGAGTACACGCTGTGTGTCTGACAATGTATATGCCTCATTCTATACCTAAAGTTTTCCATCCCTCATTCCAAGTGTTGAGATGTTCATTTCATCATCAGTCCTTTGTATTCAGTATAGGTCACTGTCTTCACCAAAGATCTGGTACCTAATAGTGCTGTTTTCTTTCATGTTATTGGGGTCATTGAATGCATTTTTTTTCATTCTCCATATTTCACTCAGCATTAGTTCATAAAGTCTGCCCAAGTTTCTTTCTATTTGTTGTTTTTTACAGCCATAATGCTATTCCATTATATTTGTGGAGACACTTTGTTTAGATATTCCCCATTTGAAAATTTCCGGTTTTGTTTACAGTTCTTATTACTACAGAAGTTGGGCTACAATTTTTTTGGCCTATATGTGACCTTTATTTCTATTTCTAATCCTCCTGAGGGGCATTAGTAGCTGGAAAAAAAAGTAGCTCATAGTTAAATGACTTCTAGGATAGTTCCAAATTATTTTCCAGAACTGTTGAATAGCTTCAGTGCTCCACCATTAATATGTTAGTGTTTGTCTTCCCGAAGGACCTTCAACATTTATCACCTTTGCTAATTTGATAGTCATAAGATGAGAAGCTTCATGATTGTATTTTTACTTATCTAGTTACTGATAATTTGGTGTATTATTTCATGTGAATAATTTTCATTTCTTTTCATGAAATATAGGGGCTAAAAAAATACAGTTTGTAGAATTAAGAATGAATTGAAAGACAGTGATTTGACCTTAACTTGGAAGGACATCTCATTAGTGGAATCTCCCTTTACTACATCATATTTATAACAGTGGCTTGGATAAAAGCTTAGATGACATACTTTTTAGGTGAGCAGAAGCCATAAGGCAGAGAGAGATAGCTGCCACTCTAGGTGATAAGAGTACTGATGAGTTGTAAAATATGTTGCTGTGTATCTGTAATCTTATTGGTGAAGTTATTCCCTCCAGTGATAGAGAACACAATCTATCCATGATTGCCCATTCTGCACAATTATTGTCCACAGACCCCATAAGTGCACCAGAGAAGTTTTACCTAGTGATCCAGTATTTTGTCACCTCCTTAACAACTCAAGGATACCAACAGAGCACACATGGACTTTTGGCTAAGAAACCTTCACTCTTCCCATAAGACAGATACCTTGCCACCTTCCTTTTCTTTCTTTCCTTTTTTTATTTAAAAAATTAAAAAAAAGCAAAACCCTTACCTTCCATTTTAGAATCAATACTGTGTGTTGGTTCTAAGGAAGAAACTTGGTAATGGCTAGGCAGTAGGAGTTAAGTGACTTGCCAGGGTCACACAGCTAGGAAGTGTCTGAGGCCAGATTTGAACTTAGAACCGTCTGTCTCTAGGCCTGGCTCTCAATCCACTGAGCCACTCAGCTACGCTCCCCCCCCCCCCCCTTCCTTTTCACTCATACATTTCTGTGACAACATCCTGTATTCTGTTTTCCTTCCTGATTGCTTTGCTGTGATGTGTTCTGCTCATGCTATTCTATGCTTCTTCATTGCCCTTGGGTTAAATCTCAATTTCAGTTAGTTAGAGACTGTAATGTTCTCTGACTCAAGGTCAGAAAAATATTTTAAAAGATAGGTTTTTGTTTTAAGAGAAAATTGCAGTCATTAAGGAGGCTTTGCAATTTCCTGATGACATTTTAGCAGTCAACAACCAGGTTATCTGCCAACAAGAACATCTAGATGATTACAGTTCCTCCTTGGAGAGGTAAATAGAGGAATTGATGGAATTTTTTTTATTATATATCGAAATGCAGCAATAAGCATCATTTCTTGTTCTATTTAGTCATCTAATATTACAGTGCTAAATATTTACAAAAAAGACCACCATGAAAATTATTATAATTTATCTGCTAATATGTTTCAGGGCATGAAGAGAGAAAGAAATCCTATTAAGAACTTAATAAGGCCCACAAAATTAAGTAGAATTCATGTTTATGCTATGTGATTTTAATGCAAAGATATGAATATTAAAAGTTAAAGTCAGCAAAATCACGTTTTGGAAAACATGCTTCAGGAGTAGAAGGTTTGAAATCTTAAGAGATGATGCAGAAGTTTTATGCCTGTACAGTGCTGGACATGGTAAACACTATATAACACCACAGGAAATGAAATTGATTATATTTTAAGAGATAGAAAATGATTCTTTACTGATGGATTCCTCCCCCATTAGCTCTCTGTGTATAGTTAGACTACCACTTTATCAAAACAAATATAAAAATGAAAATAGAGCTAAAAGAAGGTTAAAAAAATTCAGTAGTGATAAATGTAAAGTTGGGTCCAAAATTTTGCTTCACAGGTGCAATATAGGAGAAATCATAATTTGTCTGAAAAGGGGAATGCTAAAAATGGAAGCTAAAATAGATAATAAGATGTACAAGGTGCAGATTTGAGGACCAAGGAAGTGACAGACTTGCCTGTCTCTGCCCTTGTTATATAAGAAATAAAATGGATATAAAAGGATAGATTTAAAAATATTAGGGTTTTATAAGATTTATTGATAGCCATTAGAAAAATGAAGCCATGTGCCTGTTAAGAGTTAGTTTAAAATATGCGGGCCCTGTAACCTCTTCCTCCTATCCTGGCTCCGTTCCAAATCACCAAAGAGCCAGTGTCTATCCAACCTCTCACTATTTATCCTTCTGTCTACGTTATTACACTTCCTGTCTACATGATTATGCAAGAGGGATCATGGGAAATGTAGTTTGAAAGAGCCCTAAATGTCCACAGGAAGTTTAGAGCAGGGACCTCAAAATTAGTTCAAGGACTCCCAAATTTCCAATATCGCAGTTAGGTTTTGGAAAGAGTATTATGTTCAATTCTGGGTACCACATTTAGGAATTACATTGAACTGTAAGATATAAACTGGTTGAATTCAGGTGCCTTTTTTTTTTTTTTTTTTTTTTTTTTTAATATCCAAAGTGCTTGACATAACACCTTGGGCAGAGTAGGCATGTAATAAATGTTCTTTGAATGAATAAGTGAATGATAACGTTTCAAGTAAGACAGTGTGTACGTGTTGAGGATCAGTTGAAGGAGAACAAAAACAAAGCAAATGGCTGAATTTGGGAGAATCCCAGGAGAGACCAAAGCTTGAGTCTTAACGATTAGGTTCACATGTAGGTGATGCTAATATTTTGGATTTCTCCTTGTAAGAAGATAATCATAAGCAGTAGTAGTTTAGGGCCTGAAATATGTAACTGTCTAACTGGGGTAATACAGAGGTGACACACACAACCAGACACACCCACACACCCCATGTGACAGGATTTCACAGAATAACAGGGGACCTCTCACAAGGGATCTGGGTGTTAGGTGAAACCATTCTAATTGGCAAGATGACAGTTGGCAGTTTAATGGTCAGCCTAGCCAGGTAAAAGACAAGGGTTGGATGCTATCTCTCTATGGGTCCTTATTGGGGTTTGAGGAAAATAATAGGGAGTAAAATAAAACAGTTTATTAAGAGGTTTAGGGTTGAAGAAATGAGGAAAAGGTCACACTACATTAGATAACTATGGACAGACTTCAGGGACTGGAAATGGGTCAAAATCTACACTGAGCTAACACAGATTATCAGGTCCAGCTTTTGGAGGTTAGAAGGGAATGTGAAGGTCTCACAACTGGGACCACTTCAGCTCCAGGGATGTTCACAGCTTTCTAGGATCCTCAGCAATTAATCCACAAAAGGTAAAGACAGGGAGCTGAACCAGCCTGGTATGTCCACCACCCAAGTCTGGTCTTGCTGCTCAATCTGAATTTCCAGGGGTAGATGTTTCTTCTGGGAGACAAATCCACTTTTTCTGGGCTCATCACTGGAACAGATAAAACCAGCCTCTAACTGCCTCAGCCACAGTAGAGTCACTCCAGGAAAAAACTCCCTTTTCACATTCCATGGTTGGAACCCTCCAGCCTTGCCTGATTAAGTCTGGCTATTATCTTACCCTAAATGTCTAAATCTTAATTTATAAATTTGCCTATTTCATTTCCCCCCCTTTGCACAAAGCCAAAATAATGTTCCAAACAATATTTTGGTATTTGTGCACTACAAGCTAAACCAAAATTCTAACCCAAAATAACAGCCTTTGCTAACTCTGTCTTATCCCTACCTTACATTTGCCTACAACAAGCCATAGCATGGTCACTTCTGTATGGTCACTTATCTTCATCAGAGACCATGGAGAATAGTCCTTCCATCACCCACTTAATATTCCCTGACCCTGCCAGGACTTACCCATCCCTAAGAACCCTGTTGGTGAAGGTCAGAGGGGAATACAGAATCTTTACCCATAATCAGGCTGCTGAGGAACTGCCTCCCCTTTTTCTGTAGTAGCTTGGGAGACATTTGTGCCACCTTTTTGTTGCCAGAAAGCAAGCTGCCTCCCAACAAAAACTAATTCTGGTTTATCTTCCTCTGTAATGCTTGTACCCCGATTCAGCAATATCATTCATTTCCAATCCTGCGTGACCATACCAGTTGTTCTGAGTTTATCCAATCCTCTGGTAATTTATGTTCCATTTTGGAATAAAATGAGATAGGTACTTATAGATCATCCAACAGTTAAGAAAAGATTTACTTAACCATAGCAGGTGAAGGATATTTGACAGTTAAGTAGTAAGGACACCTTGAGTTGATTCAGTCTAGAGAAACTCCCTTCCCTGAGTTGCTCATTGTTTTTCTCCAGCCAGATATCAAGAGAATACCTGAAACAGAAAGCTGCTTTGAATTCAGGAGATCAGAAAGTGATGCCAGCAGCCTGAGCCTTAAGACCTTTGAACCACTAGGCATGAGGATCCTGATTTCATGGGGCAGGACATTCCTTCTACCAAAGACCCCTTTAATGGAAACCAGAGGTCTTAGTTTTAGAAAAGTAGAATTTAATCTCCAAATAATCTTATTTACTCCTGTAATTCAGATATGCATATCTGAATGTTAGAATTGACTTATTCCTGGTCAGTATATAAAATATTTCCATTCTAGTTTTAAAAATGAGACTTTAAAAAGGGATATTTTGAATTTTAGAGACTGGAAACATTAAGACAATTTGTTTTATGTGTTCATCTAAAGAAAACCTGTCTCAATTATAGACAATTTACTGACAGTGAGGAGACATTGTGTCTGGAAAATAGTTTATAAAATCTAATTAGCTCTTAATAGTTCAACTTTGAGGAGAACATGGCATTTTACTTTTTTTTTTTTTAACCCTTACCTTCCATCTTAGAATCAATACTGTGTATTGGTTCTAAGGCAGAAGAGCAATAAAGATTGGGCAATGGGGATTTAGTGACTTGCCCAGGGTCACACTGCTAGGAATTGTCTGAGGCCAGATCTGAACACAGGAACTCCTGCCTGGCTCTCAATCCACTGAGCCATATAGCTGCCCCAGCACTTTACTTCTTAATGGGTATTAAAATTTTTAATTTTCCCTAAGATCTTGGGAATGGTTTTCTTATAGTTTTGAAACAACTTTATTGAGAATTTTTGTGAACAAAATAAACAAGGAAATAATTCAATCTAAATACCTTTCATTTCCTTTTTGTTAGGATTCTGAAAGTTTTTAAAGTTGGGTTCTGAAGTCAGTTTCACCATTCAAATTATGTTGACTCTTGATTAGGATGATTGGAACACTTGGAACAATTTGCAAATCCTGATCACTTAGAATTTTTGTTTTTTGAGTTGTAGAATTCTTTAGAATAAGAATAAGAAACATTTTTTCTTAGGTGTTTTTAAATCATTTAGGATTCTAAAGTAGGCATTCTACAGTTCTGGGCTGGGACTAACTTTGGCCAACTGCCTTTTCATTTTAGATATTGGAACAAAATGAGACACCCGTTTATCAATTCAGCAGTTAACTGATGGAGATTTATTTAGCTATTGCAGGAGGATATTTAGCAAACTTAAGTTGATCAGTTGAATGAAGTCCTGCTTGAATTGCCATCATGGCCTGACAGTGAAGCCTTAGATAGCCAGCCCCTAGAGTTCCTTGTTACTATCTTAGCTTAGCCATCCAGGAAACAATAAGCCTTAAAGCCCCTAAGTCATTCAACTCTTTCATTCAACTAAGTCATTCAACTACTACCTTTCTTGGAAAAAGGAATAGGCTGCTACCCCTACAATAGCTTCCTCTGCCTGGGATTTGAGAGTGCTGTATACATTACTTACTATCTAGTAAGTTTCATTTGTCTTCTTCATTTTCTTAAAAAATTGCTATTTTTAAGGGAACAATATTTCAAAACATTTCTATATCATAATTGTTTACCCTTTCTCCAATAGGGGAACCCCTTAGTTTATAGTTTTGGGATACTATGAAAAGAGCTGCTTTAAATACTTCTATAAATATAATATAGGTCCTTTTCCTCATTCTTTGATCTCTTTGAGCTATAGACCTATTTTTAGTATCACTGGGACAAAAGATACTGCACAATGTGATGCTTTTGGGGCACAATTGTAAATTACTTTTTGAAATGTCAGGTCCAATTCACAAAATTAGCGTGCATGTTTTCCTGTAGCCCTTCCTTTCCAATATATGTCATTTTCCTCTTCTGTCATCTTTGCAAATCTGACGGTGTGAAGTAGTACCTTGGTGTTGTTTTAATTCACATTTCTCTATTTAGTGGTTGGAAGTAATTTTTCATATGATTGTTGATACTTTAGATTTTTTCTTTCAAAACTTCTTAATAGTATTAACTTTAAAAAAATTTTATTCATCAAAAACGCATTAATGTGTATACTTATTATAATATCATGGCATTTAAATTTTTCTTCTTTTGGATGATGTGTACATATGTATTCAACATAATAGTATATATTCAAGAATATATACATATGTATTCAGGGAATTTGAACTTCAGTTCACCAAATGTTTCTTAAACTGTTTTCAGAGTACCAACTTCTGGGGGAAAAGATAAAGTTCTTATTTGACATAGTCTTATATATTGATTAAATTAGGCAAGCTTTCGACATTAGGTACTTTCTGGTTGCTAGTGGCTCTATGGATACTCTGCTGATCTGGAGTCAAGAAGACTTAACTTCAAATCTGATCTCAGGCAATTAATAGCCATACAACCCTAGGAAGTAACTTATTCCTGCCTCTGTCTCCTCAGCTGTAAAATGGGGATAAGGACAGCCTCTTCCTCCCAGGGGTTGTTTAGAGAATCAAATGAAATAATATTTGTAAAGCACTTAGCATAGTGCCTCATACATATTATACATTTAATAATGCTTGTTTCCCTCTTTGTTCCCTCTTTCTCCCTCTTTTCTTCTTTATAGCCTGCAGTTGAATGGACAAAACAAGTTAAAGCAGGATAAGTTTAATGTCAGCCTTTCAGATTTTCTCTATTTTATATTGGTACATGCAGTCAGTGGTACTTGGTAGCTATGGGGCGACTGAACCATTTGGTGATGACATTATTTCACACTATCAGATGTACCTTAATTTCATTCTTCTTACTTTCTCTTTTCTCCTTTTTTTTTCAATCTTCCACTAACTTTTCTCCCTGTCACCTGCTAGTATGCCTGGCCATTGCTTAACCTTACTGGTAAGCAACTAGGGGAATAGAGATTCCTGAACATTGCTGTATAGATTCGCCTATATTTCATTTTTAGATTAATCCTCTGAAGAATAACTTTTAATTTTAAAAGTTTATTTGAATTCAGTCTTTAAAAAAAAGTTCACTATAGCTTTTCTTTAGGCTCTTTATTGACATTTTGAGAATAATGAAGGATTTTGTCTTAATTCTGTTTTAAGAAATTATTAATCCATGCTATATACATAATTGGTGAATTTCTGTGTTTAAGTACATGAATGTGATCATATTTGTTTTCTACCTATAGAATATTGACCTTTTTTCCTTTTTTTAAAAAACAAAATAGTATGAAGTATTCAGAATAGAAGAGGAAGAAAAAATAAAATCAGAAGGACAAGACGTCACAGAATCAGTATATTTCATGAAGCAAACCATCAGTAATGCCTGTGGAACAATTGGGCTGATCCATGCCATTGCTAACAACAAAGACAAAATGAATTTTGGTAAATTTCTCATTCCTGCTATTTTTCTTTGTAGTTTTAAATTGATTGCTTTGGACAGTAGGTGGTGCTCTAATTCTTCCTTACTCTAACTTAGAATTGTGGTTAGAAAAAGGTATTTCTTCTCTCATCTTTTTGTAAAAGGTAAGTCAGTGCTTAAACATAGCTGTTCTACAGATAGACATGTTCTTTCAAAAGAATAGCAAAAAGAGGGAAGAAAACAAATATTTTATTATTTACTGTGTGCCAAGCACTGTGCTAAACATTGAGTGACATGAAAAGATAATATGTCAAGTTCATCCTAAAATTCCATTTTCTTCTCAAACATATGTTCTCAGTAGTTTAATATTCTTTTGAAAAAGTGCTAGTATTTAAAATATGTTAATTTTTAACTTTTAAAAAATAAATTATATCACTTACAAGAAACTTATTGTTCTTTCAAAAGCAACTGAATATCAGTGGTAACTAGTTTAGAAGTTGAATTTTTACCTTTTGTTTATATTCTATTAAAAGTAAGTCTTTACATATGTGCTCATTTGCCTAATTTACGAATGGAAGATTTTCATTCAGGAAGAAGATTTTATGCAATACCATCATTGAATCTAAAAGTTAGAAAATGGTCATTCAATTCAACCTCCTATCCAAGGGATGAATCTCTGTTTTAATATGTCTGATTTGAACTCCTCTAGTAATAACAACTCATTAACTCATGAAGGCAGCCTGTTTTATTTTCAAACGGCTCTAATGGAGAGGAAATTCTTCCTAATATTGACTTGTAACGATGTCTGCTCTCTGGAGCCTAGAAAAAGTAGAATCCTTTAATCATTTAGCAACTATTTATGTTTAACTGCTTTTTAATAAAGGATTATAGAAATTTCTCATTGTAATTTTTAATATTTTTAGAATCTGGATCAACATTGAAAAAATTCTTGGAAGATTCCCTAAGTATGAGTCCTGAAGAAAGAGCCAGATACCTAGAAAAATATGAAGTCAGTACCTCTTTATTATTATTTTCCATATCCTGGGGAACTATTCTAGAAGACTAATATATAAATGTTTTATAACTATATTCAAGAGGTATTACTCTTACCTACCAATGGCCATGTGTAATACACCTTTCCTCTCTTCTCCTGGCCACTGTCAGGTACTGCTCCAAGCCAAGGCATGAGGCAACAGCATTGGTGGTGGTATTTGAAGGAGGGAAAGGTAAACCTCATAGTTCTTTCTCTCTTATTTGCTCCTTAGCACTGTTCTTAGTACTTTCAGCCCTAGCACTGGTCTCTTCAGCAGTGTTCCTATTTCACCCTGTGCCTCTTAGATGCTCTGGACCCTGAGTCCACACCTTAGCTTCTGGGGCAAAGCTCAAGAGAACAAGAGTCTGATTTTTCTCCAAAGTGTGATTAAAGCTTGTTCACATTTGTATAAATGCCCATTAATACTTGGGTGTAACTCCTTGGTGGGATATAAATGAAAGAAAAAGAAGGAGGTTCACAGGAAGACCTTTTTATTCCTGTTTCTCCTTTATGGATTCTGTTTCTCAGTAGGCCAAGAAGGAAAGATGGAAGCAACCCTAGTTGGAAGCAACAAGTGGTAGCAGTGCAAAATAAAACACATGGGCCAGTCCCTGGTGCCCAAGCAAGGAGAAAAAGGAAGAAAGGGGATAAAAGATCATCAGAAATACAAGATGGGAGAGGCATGGATTGATAGCAGCTCATTTGAAAAAGACCTGTTGGTTTTAGTGCTTTACGAGCTCAGCATGAGTCAGAAGTATAAGATGGCAGCCAAAAAGGCAAATGTGATCTTCATTAAGATAAGAGATTTTAAAAAAAGGAAAGGGGAGACAAATGGAGATTAAGACCTGTTCTTTAGGGTTTAACTGGAAGGCTACATCTCCTCAAAGCTTTTTTTATTTGGATTCCTTCTTCTTAAACCTAACTCCTCCTCCCCCTAGCCTTCCCCCAGCTCATTTTCTAAGCTCTCACCTTTCTTTAGTTCCACTAGTGCCTCTTTACTCTTAGAGCTGCTGCACTGGGAACACCACCATAGCCCAATCTTGGAATAGTCTCCATACTCACTGCTCAGCGGGTGGGAGAAGCAAGAGGAGGGAGGATTCTGTGACCTGCTCCAAGGGGGTGTGTATATTGGGAGTAAAAGTTTGTGCTGTAGGTAATTTAGGGTTGTAGAAAATGTTTATTTAAAATGGGTTCTAGTCCCTTAGTGGATTGTAACTGCTTCACATTCCATCTAATATCTTAAAATCTACATTTTTTTAAACAAATTGTTCCAGTCTACTCTTCTCCATTCAAAACTGGTATAGGGAAATAAAAACAGCTTATTCTATAAGTTTTACCATACATGTATTTTCTTCTTACCTTCTTTTTGCCCTTCTATTCCTTACACACATACATGCCTGGTAGCACCCTCTGTTTGAGAGCATTAAAAAAGAAAACCCCCAAAATCACCTTACCTTTTGTCTTAGTATCAGTTCTAAGACAGAAGAGGAGTAAGTAAGGGCTAAGCAGTTGGAGTTAAGTGATATGCCCAGGGTCACACATCTACAAAAATTTCTGAGGCCAAATTTAAAACCAGGCCCTCCTAACCATAGGCTTGGCAATCTATCCACTGTTAACTACCTGCTCCTTAATAGCATTTCTGACCTGGCTAGGTCTGAAGTTTAAAGTCAAGCATTTTACCATTTACTAACTCCCTAATTAGTATCTGTTCTTAATAGTATTCCTGGACCTGGCCTATTTTTGTTTAAACAATCGAGTTATATAATTCTACTTTTCAGTATTTGAGTAACACATGACAGTAGTACTTACAATTGAATATTGTAAAATACAGAAGACAAATTTGAAATTTTTATTAATGATATTTGAATTTTCTTATTTACCATTAAAGTATGTGTTGCCTTCTGAATAGTAACACTTTTTAATACATTATAAGCTCCACAAGTACAGAGACCTAGTTCTGTGATTCTTCTACCTATCATAGCATCCTTATAGACACTCATTAATAATGTTGATTTAATCATGCTATTTCTGAATACCAGTATTTGTATTTTTTTTTATTTCTGAAAAGCTGCAAATAGCATGCTAAGCATTAAAAAAAAGTTTTTAGGGGGCAGCTGGGTGGCTCAGTGGATTGAGAACCAGGCCCAGAGACAGGAGGTCCTAGGTTCAAATCTAGCCTCAGATACTTCCTAGCTGTGTGACTCTGGGCAAGTCACTTAACCCCCATGCCTAGCTCTTACCACTCTTCTGCCTTGGAACTGATACATAGTATAGATTTTAAGACAGAAGGTAAGGGTTTAAAAAAATTTATAAAGGTTTTTTTTTTAATAATTCAAATTTATATGGTAGTTCCGGAATTTTCCTACTTCTTTCTGACTCCTTTAATACTTTTTCTTGTTTATTTTAAGTGATTCGTTGATGGTCTTTTTGGTCATTTTTATTCTTTATATTTTTATTCTTTAAATATTATTCTTTATATTTTAATTATAATTTATATATTTTATATATATATAATTTAATTATATATATTAATTCTATATATTATTCTTTATATTCTTTATAGGTGTAGCATGAATTAGTATATTAATGACACATACATAAACTAAGTTCAGTAATATAATTGAATCCAATCATCTATATCAAACATGTTCACATCCTGCTACCATCTGTTTCTTTTTTTCATCTTCTTCCTTCTTTCAAATAGAGAAGAGTGATGGTGACTAAATTGTTGCCTGGGAGTGTAGGCATGAAAGGGATCTTTTTAGAGTTTTCATGGGATCTAAAACTGGATGAGACCTTTAAGATATTTAGTTTGTACTCCTTGTTTCATAGGTAGAGACCCTAAAAAGAGATTAATTTGCTTGCCCAAGATCATGAAGATAATAAGTTGCAGAGCCAGGATTAGAATTGATACTCTTTTGCTTCCAACTCTAGTGTATTTTCATATTGCCATTCTACATGTTGACTAACAGTCTTATTATGAATAAAAATTAATCTTGGAGACTTTATACTAAATTCATAAGAATTTATTAGTAAAGAGAAAGAGAGAAATAAGGTTTCCAGCCTATCTAACTTAAAAAGTCCCGAGCCAAATTACTTCTGCTCCATCAGGTCCTAGTTTCCCCACAGGGAAGGGGAGGCCAGGGGGCCCAGCTACCCATGTGTTCAGACTAGAAAAATTAAGGCTAGTCCAGAAGCAGGCTTGAATTCAGGAAGAGACCAGAGCCAAAGAAGAGAGCCCCAGTTCCCAGATTTCTGGCCTACTGTGGCCCCCTCGAGATAGCTTACATAGATACGTGCTAGGACAGCTGAGAGAGAGCTCCTTATAAGCTCAAAAGAATGGCAGGGAGAGAGCCTGCTTCACGTGCTGGCTTTTCAAGCTTAGTCTAAACCCTCCCCCAAGATCTTCCAATTTGACAAGGTTTCACCTCAGGCCCTACATGTTTTATCCTGTGACTTCTGCATGTCAGGAATCTTGCCTGCCTTAATGGCAAATTAAGACACGTGACACTGAATCCTATAATATAAGATAGTCTCTTAGATATTTAATTCACAAAGTCTTGAATTAATGTTGGGGGCCACTTTTAAACTTTAAAGTTTGAATTCTGATTCCATTAGAGAAGCAATAATTATTTATACCACCATACTTGTGAGCTTATTGCTGACATTGCATTTGTAAGAAATATATCCTGACCTATATTGGAGCATAGCTTGTTTATCTTTGGCTTAGTACCTCTCTTATGTTTCATTGAGCAATACCACCAACTCTGCTATATTCTGTTTGAATAAAATGAGTAAATTTGAATAAAATGATGAAGTGATTCCATTAATTAACTGGAGTAAGTGTATATTGTTTATGTCCAATCGTTAATCAAATTCTATAATTTTCTGATTTGCAGAGAACAACACTGAGATTTTTCTGTAGCTCTGAGATGACTAGCATTTTAGTTGGGATACTTGTGTATTGCTATGAGACACCTGACTGGGAAACCTTTTAGACTTTTGGAAAGGACCTCAGAGGTCATCTCACCCTACCTATACTCAAAGTGTCCACTAGAATGTACCCAACAAGTTTACTCATCCCACCTTTGCCTATATATATATTGAGTAATTACTCAAGTCATTTTACCATTTTATCTTTTTGGGCCTCAACTTACTTGCTTGTAAAATGAGAGGGTTTAAATATGGTTCAATGAAAAGGTAGCCTGAGTTCCAATCCCATCGCTGTTACTTATTACTTGTGCTTTTGGGGAGTTGCCTCACCTTGCTGGGCATCAGTTTCTTCATTGTAAAATGGAGTTTGGCTCCATGACCTCTATTGTCTCTTCCAGTTGTAGATCTATGATCCTAATAGCTCTAAGGTTCTTTTCATCCTTACATACTATGAGTACAACCTGAGGAAGTGTGTTTCATTTTTGGACACCTGTAGTTGTTAATAAGCTTTTCCTTGTATTGAGGTAAAAGCTACCTCCCTCCAGCTTTACCCATTAATGTTAGTTCTTCCTCCTGGGTCCAAGCAGAATTGTTATTCCTTGTTATTTCCATACCTTCCCTGATTGATTATTGTTTAAAAATCTTGCAGCCTTAACATTGTCTTAGTTTATTCATTTGCAAAATTGAATGTGGTAATTGTTTCATAAATGCCATGTGTTCTCCTTTCAGGCTATTCGAGTTACTCATGAATCGAGTGCCCATGAAGGTCAGACAGAGGTACTTTATTTTTCTTATATTATTCTTTTCTTATTTTTCATTTTAATTTAGCTTCCGGTCTTAACACAGCAAAAACTGCCTTTTTTCAATTTTACACATTAATGTAAACCAATCAGTGACTACACAATCATTAGTATACATTAGTAGTTGACTTGATACATCAAATGTAGCTGTGGAATATAACAGGGATCTTATAACAGAGTTGTTCATAAAGCATTCCAAGTGCATGCTTCTCTTAAGTAGTAACATGTTAGTTTGGCATCTCACTCCTCACATTCTGGCTAGTCATTTAGAGCAATTGTGATGATTACCATGCTGTGGTAAGTATGTCCAGGTGGCATGTAACTTCCTTTTCTGTGTGGGAAAGGATATTCTAGATATATGGTAACCTTCATAGGGCTTCCTGGTAGTGACATCAGTCCTGTCTTCTGCAGAAACTTGCTGCACCCTCTCATTTGGACACAAAAGAATGGTTGTTAAGAAACAAATGAGATTATGTTCTAGAGTGAGTTATAAACCAAAAAGTATTATTATTATTGTGAGATCTACTTTCAAGCAATCCATGAATTTTCCTAGGCCCAGGGCAATGTGACTGTAATATAAGAACTTTGACTAGTTTCTGAAACCTACAGTTTTGGGGCTTTAAAAAATATGTTCTCTAGAATGACTAAAGCAATTTTTGCCTGAAATAATTGTCTTATAGCTATATAATTGAGTAGTTAGGACTAAAATAACTATTTTCTAGAAATCTAAATATTTGTTCTAGTTACCTTATATGGCTATATCTCTTCAATATATCTTCATACATTTAGACCTGGAAGGGATGTTAAAGGTTACCTAGTCTAAGCCTTGTATTTTACAGATGAGGAAACTGAGGCCCAGAGAGTTTAAGTGACTTGTTCAAGATTCTTTGGATAAATCACTTAAACTCTCTGGGCCTCAGAAAGTTAGTGGCAAAATTGGAGTTTTAAACCTAGGTTTTCTAAATCCAGGGCCTTTTCTATTCTTCCATATGCATCCCTTGGGAGTTATTTCTTGGGGCTACTTTCAAGTGTGTGTATGTGTGTGTGTGAATCTATTGCTTTTGACATTTTAGTTTGTTTTCCCCCATTGTTGGACTTCTTACTAGTTAGATAGCTTTGTTACATAAGAAAGTGTCAAATCTTAACAGCTTATACAGAAGATTAAGACTTGGTGGAATGTGTAGCCTCTGCTTTATATTACTTTTGATTATGCAGTTTTGTCATGTTTTCACCAATAATATATTAGTAGTAATTCAGATAGTTATTACAACTATTATATGATTATCATGAGGAATAAAAAAGTAACAGACTTATTTTTTTATTTGAAGTGGTAAAATTGCTTTCACATTTGTTTAATTCAATAGTTATTGTATACTATCTACTGTGTGTTTGGCAGTAATGCTGAGCCCTTTGAAGAATTTAAAAAAAAGGAGTTTAAGATCTAGTCCTTGTCCTTAAGAAACAGAACTTTTTTTGGTGGGTGGGTGAGGGCAGTTGAGAGTGAAAAGGGATGTCATATGTAGACAGATAAATTGTTTATTCTGACACAGGAAAATATAATTCAGTGTTCAAATGAGTAACACTGATGAATGTTACAAAATTCCAGTGAAGAGAAAGGTTGCTGGAGATTTAAATAGGAGGAGACTCTGAGCTGCAATTTGGAGGATCTATAATATAGTTTAGTAGGCAGAGAGGTTTGGGGAGGACATTGTAGGAAGAGGGTGGCAGGCAGATAGAAGCAAAGGCGTGGATATTCAGACTTATGAATAGTGTCATCTTTGTATTTTAAAGGAGTGTGTGTACATATATGCACGTATGATTTTTTTTGCAAACATTATGATTTAACTTGAATTTTGTAATTGAGGAGGTCATAGAATATATGAGAAGAATTATGGTGTAATGGAAAGAACCTTGGACTCAGAATCAAGAGAGTGGAGCTGAGCTCAAGTCTTACCTTAGACACTTATTAGTTGCGCAACCCTGGACAAGTCACTTAAGTTAGGTATGATTATCTCTAGGTTTACAATTTCCTCCACTGTAAAATGGGGATAATTATACCTAATTTCATAGGGTTCTGAATATTAATAAGGTAATAATGAAAGTCTTAAAAGCATTATTACTTTTATAACTTAAGAATTTAATTCAGCTTAATACACATTGATTAAGTAGCTTCTGTGTATAAGACATTAAAGACACAAAGGTGAATAAAATAATTTCTTTCAAGTAGAAGACTGTCCACTACAGTGGTTGTGATGTGCACACATACATGCAGTACAAAGTATAGTATGTTTGGAGTGAAGGAGATAGATCCAGACAAATTGTTTTAGGAATATTTGAGGAGGAAAAGAAGAGCTTTAGTCAGAAGGAATGATTCATAGAGTAGTAAAGGAGGGTATTTGCTTGTGAGACAATAGGAGTACTTTGAAACTAAGAAGAGAAATTTTATGTTGGTACCTAGAGAAAAAATGGTAGAGAGAGATGACTGGAATAAATGTGAAAGAGAAGAGGAAAACTTGCTTGGAACAAAACTGGCATATTTTATATTGACTTTGCCATAGTTTCAATTTATATGACTTCAAAATTGGAATTACTTTGCATAAGTAGCCATTTTGTAAATGTAATCTTAATCAGTTTATGATCATTTTCCTAACTTATAATGACTTTTTTTTGCTTTGATATTATTTTTCTTACTCAACAAGCTTTTATTTTCTTCCTCCTCTCTCATTATGTAGGGATCCCACACCCCTCCAAAAAAAAATAAGCTCTCTTGACAAATATGCACATTCAGACAAATCAAATTCCCTCATTGATCACATTCAAAAACGTATGATTTATTCTGCATTTTCAGTCTATCACCTATTCCTGTTAGGAGTTAAGAAGCATGCTTCATCTTTGTTCCTTTGGAATTATAATTTGCTATCAGGACTGTTTTGGATTATAATTCTCTTTCCCAAGATACTAGTTCATTCTCACAATTTGGTATGATTCACCAGCTCGATGAGCATAATTTACAGAATGTGGATAAAAATGTTGTTAAAACCTTCAAAGAATAGTCAGCTTTTACATTAAGAAAAAAATTTTAGATGCCTTTTGTTTTTATATCTCAGTAGTTTCAGGGTAGTCTTGCCATAAGTCATTAACAAGTCAGCAAGCATTCATTAAGATCTTCATATGTGCCAGATACTGTTCTAAGCACTATAGCATGTCATAATATGTTTTGTGACATGTAGAAAATGTGATTAGGAAAAAAGTTTTTTCTTTTGAAAGTTCTCATGTTGAAAATTCCTGTATACTTCTATAATATAACTACATCTTAGAACTTTATAGAATATAGGTCTGTTGTGAATGTTGTTGGCCTTAATTCTTCCAGTTCAGCTATAGGCTGAAAGGTTCCACTTTATATCTACCTTATTGAAATGCATTTTTTTTCTCTTCTTCTTTTTTTGGCAAAATGAAACTAGCAGGAGACCAAGGGAAAATGACAGTAAAAATAAAGAAATTTAATTTTCATCAGTGGCTACCAGGAAAGCCTAATGCAGCTTTTTTCTTTGATACTTGAGGATCTATAATCTTATTCATGTGAGTAATCCTTCCAGTGATGCAGATTGCAACCTATCCATGCTTGTCCATCCTTTGTGACTCTTGTTTGTATTCTCTTGCAAACCTGGCATAGAAGGTCCACTCAGCATGCTTGGGTGCCTTAGGATATTTTGACATTGCACGAGTGTCTGTGGAGCATGCTGGGTGTCCCCTGGGTATTAGAAGCTACATAGCACAGTGAAAGGAGGCTGACCTTCAAGCCCCAGAGAATCTGAGTTTCAGTCTAAGCAAGCATTGCCACTTATGCAGGTGACCATGGGCAAGGAATGTAACCTCTCTGTGTCACAGTTTCCTCATCTGTAAAAGCAGGGGATTAGGCTTTCTAGGCACACATCTCTGATGACACCCTTTGTGCCACTTCTCTGCTGTTCTTCACTGATAATGTGTTATAGTTAATGACCACCATATTCTCCTTAGGGTAATTGTCATCCTCCATTCATTGGAGACTGATTTTTCCTAACTTGTAGGCATATAACAAGAATATTGATGTTAAAAAGATCTTAGCTTTCATTTCTGAGAGAAGCTTTGGATCATTACTAGAAATGTGAAATTTCCCAAAGGCTATCTAACTTGTATTCTTCCTCCAATTCTAGGACCAACTCTTTGCCCATTAGATCCTACTGTGCTTTATGGTTGTTTTTACTGTTAAAAAAAGTATCTGACTGACATGGTAAGACAAATGATACCTAAAGGCTTTCCTCCAGCAAGGTTTCTCATATATGCATATATATGTGTGTGTATATATACATTTATGTAGTCTCAGAATCATACAAGATTCTTTGAAAGAAGTAACATTAGAGATAACTTTATTCTAGTTATTTATATTAAGTTAAGCATAAAACAGGGAGAACTTTGCTCAACAAAGATATTCATCACTAGCTTGGAGGATGTCTGTTACAAAGAGTTGAGACTGAAGAGGGATTACCTCTACGTGATTGAGTCTTTCAGATACTCCCATTTGCAGATATTTTGCAGATTTCGTCAAATCTTGAAACAATGCAAGGATTCTTAAATGAGATCCATCCTCACTGAAGAGAATTTAACCTAACTATTCATATGGGAAAAAAAATGAATGAATGAAGAATATGCATTGATTGCCTAGACTGATATGCAGTTGGATGGACAATCCATAGAGCTCATCCATGCAATCTTAGCTTGTATTGATAAAATATAATGCCCCTGTCATAATGGAGGCTAATACCTCTGCACTGGTCAGACTATCTAGAACATTGTTGACTTTATAAAGATTAATAAATATTTGTTAAAAGTAGTTGAAATGCCAAATTTTTGAAGGGAGATTGTCAAAATTGAGGTTTTCCAAAGGAAAGCAATTTAGAATGGCAAGGAAACTAAAAATAATTTCATGAGAAACAGAAAGATACTGGTAATGTTTATCCTGGAAAAGACAATGCAGTGGAAAGAATACTGAATTTTTTTAATAAGAGGACCAATCAATGAATAAACATTTATTTAATGCCTACTCTGTGCCAGGCACTGTGCTGAGTGTTAGATCAGAATCTTTGCCCCATTTTTTATTACTTTATGACATTACCTTTCTGGGCCTTTGCTTTCTTATCTGTATGTTGGGATGGTTGGAAAAGATTAACTCTGAGGTCCTTTCTAGAACTGAATTGATTCTGTTCTTATGAAGTCTTGGAGGGTGGGGGGATGAAGGAAAGGGATTGGGATTTGGGGAAAGAGATATATATACTGTCAAATATTTAAAGGACTTTTCATATGGAAGAGGGATTAGACTTCTGTTTGTTTCTAGGGGGCAGAACTGGGACCGAAGAGTGGAAGTTACTGGGAGGCAAATTTCAGCTCATTAGAAAACGTTCTTCAACAGTTAAAGCCATCTGAAAGTCATATGGATTACCATGTTGAGGTGTGTGCCACAACTAAGGGTGGTTTTAAAATTGAGCTTGCGTGACCACTTTTGGGGATGTTATGGAGCAGATCCAGCCATTATACAGAAGTTGGACTAAGTCTCCTCCAGCTTAGAGCTTCTATTATTCTGACTAGATTATGTTTAGTGTCCTCCTTCCCTTCATTCACTTGTCTGCTACAGCTCATAGCATCCTGCCCCCTGCTTCCAGAGCTTGAGCCAGTTCTGTCAAGAATTAGCATGGCTCACATTTCCTCCTTGGGCTGTCTTAGAGTCCTTATTTCTGGGCGAGATGATCTCTGATATGTCTTTTCTCACTCTAACGCATGGCTTTTAAACTACCAAAAGGATTCTTGACCAAGAAAGCAAAATGGGGCAGAGGAAATAATGCCAATCTTGGAGTCAGAAGAGGCTTGCCTCCCCCATTTACTAGGAATGTGACCATAGGCAAGCCACTTAGCTTCAGTTTTCTCATCCCTAAAACTGGAGTAATATAAAATCTTTAAATCTTGGGTTCATGATATCTTTAAGTACTTAATTCATTTGTTATAAAGCTCAAATGAGATAATTTATATGAAGCATTTCACAAACTTTAAAATGGTATATAAATGTCATTTATTATTAAGAGGTTAGAAACAGATGTACTAGAATGTAGCACTGAGTAAACCAGGAGTAAAAAGCCAGAAAACATTTCACTGTGTTGTTTAAAAAATAAAACACTAGACTTCTTAGCCTCCTTAGTAATAAGAGTTGACATTTATATAGTCATAGAAGGTTTACAAAGTGGTTTTTGTACCTTACTTAATTTTTGTTCTCATAACAGCCTTGTAAGGTGACTAAATTCAAGTACTGTTATCTCCATTTTACAGATGAGGAAATTGAAACTAACGAGTGACTGGCA
Source organism: Gracilinanus agilis (assembly GCF_016433145.1). NCBI lineage: Eukaryota > Metazoa > Chordata > Mammalia > Didelphimorphia > Didelphidae > Gracilinanus > Gracilinanus agilis. The sequence goes on along the minus strand of NC_058132.1, from coordinate 558,737,061 downwards.
TAGGTAACTTAGAAGTGATCTAGTCTAGTAAGTAGGGGAGCTAGGATTTGAGGGTCTCCTGTTTCCAAGCTTCATGCTAATATTACTTTTTCTGATGTTACAAAGAGGGAAAAAAAAGGTATTTGGGAGAAGAAATAAAGACTTGAGGCCTTCCTCTGTGGGGGTGAAGGGTTTTCTCTTCTGGAGAACCTCACATTCACCAATGTGCCCTGTGCTGACGTTTGGCCCCTCTGATCAGGAACCTTATCCTGTGGAAATGGTTACTCCCATTTATCTTCTGTTAATAGCAAAACAATGGAGCCATGCAGAGCTGTACATATTGTATGTTTTTCATTGAATAGTGGCCCATGATCTTAATGTATCGTAGTCCTGCTCCTTATTTGCTGTGGGGCTATGGGCAGCAATAGCAAGGTCTGACTGTTTATATAGTGCTTTAAAGTCTGAAAAGCATTTTACATGTATTGTCTGATTTGATCATAAGAATAACTGTTGGGTGTCCCTGTTTTACAGATGAAGAAAGGGAGACTCAGAGAGGTCAAGTAACTTGCCCAGGATCACAGAGCAAGTGTCAGTACCTAGCACTGAGCAGGTGCTTAATAAGCCCTTGTTGCCTGGATTCCAGATGCAGCAGTATTTCTGCTGTCATATGCTGCCTTTCAAGTCAGTCCCCTGGTGGAGCCTCTCTTCACTCACTTACCAAATGACAGGGTTGGAATAGAGGATCTTTAAGGCCCCATCCAGCTCCATAGCCTGTGATCCTGTGGTATGAGAACAGGCAGAAAGGTAGGCTGAGTGGAAACAGAAAAGAATTTGATTCCATTAAGGAATAAGTTCATTGGGGTGGTGGAGACTCAAAGGGTTCTGGTCATGCTCAGCATAGATCTCTTTTGTATTTAGCAGGAAACAAGGCAAAAAAAAAAATGCTGTTAGAGATTTGGTGTTTATCAGTGTAATTTAGAGGAGTGAGGAGAATGTGAAGAAAGTTGTGCCAGATATTAAAATGGTTAAAATGAGCCTTAAAAAACCAGTTGTTCACAGTCTCCTGTTACCATTTTAAGTGTATGTGTATAAACATAAACATTTTCCCTTAAAATGTTCCAGAGTAGACAATATGCTTGAGGCTTATACTTTTGAAATATGTTCATGTCAGAAAGAAATAATTAGTAAACTAGTGATTGGCCTAGAGACAAAATCAGGATAGAGGATGTAGCTTTTTAGTTCTGGAAGCCTCCCAATAAACGATAGTGGAACCATTTTGTGAGAGACTTTGTATTTAAAATGCTAAAAAATACTGATTTTCCATAACTAGTATTTGAGAGCTACAACTTTCTTGCTTGAAGGTAAGTTTATAAAACACTACTTTTAAAAATTTAAATTTTTTACTTTTTCAAAAAACATACTTGGCTGAACATTGTATTTTCTAAGTTGAAATATTTCAATTATTGGTTATTGCCTTTGAATGGATAATACTACTTATCATTTTTGTAATGTCTACTATGTGCCAGGCATTGTGCTAAGGGTCACACAGCTAATATGTATCTGAGGCTGAAGTTGAACTCAGCTCTTACTAACTCCAAACCCACCGCTCTGTGCACTTGACCTAGTTGCCTAAGTGTTTGAGACTTATCTCTTTAACAAGCATTTCATGAAGAATTCAAATCTGTTTGAATGTTATGTAAATGGAAAATTTTTTATTCTGCTAATTCTTAATTTGGTTAAATTAGGACTGATTTTGATAGGTCGGAACCAGTTTAGACTGGTTGGAAATGGTCTAAACTGGTCTTGATCAGTCTATACCAGTTTTGACTGGTGCTAGCCTATGATAACTGGTTTGAACTAGTTTAAATTGGTTTTGACTGGTTCTAGCTAGTCTAAGCAGGTTTTGGCTGGTTCTAGCCAGCCAGAGCTACTGACTAGAAAACAGTGCTTTAGTGTAGAAGGCATTTAATTGCTGAATTTTAAAATTAATAAGAATGTTTTATTAGAGTAGCAACATTTTTGTAGTGTTTTTTACCACTATCAAAACCAAATCTTTGAGGGGCAGCTGGGTAGCTCAGTGGAGTGAGAGTCAGGCCTAGAGACAGGAGGTCCTAGGTTCAAACCCAGCCTCAGCCACTTCCCAGCTGTGTGACCCTGGGCAGGTCACTTGACCCCCATTGCCCACCTTTACCACTCTTCCACCTATGAGACAATACACCGAAAGTACAAGGGTTTAAAAAAAAAACAAAACCAAATCTTTGTTAAGTAATTAATAGTAGAATCTTAGAGCTGGAATGGAAATTCCTACAATTTGGATTTTACTCCTCCCTAATGGGAGAGAGAGAAATTTTGGCATAATAATGTGGACAGATATTTTTAAAAGCCTTTCAGGATTTACTGTGTATTTCCCTTAAAACAACCCTATGAAGTAAGATATCCACATTTTACAAACTAGCAAACTGAGAGTTAGAGAAGTAACTTTCCCAAAATAGTTATATAGCTAGTCAGTGTTAAGAGTCAGATTTTGAATCCAAGTCTTGTATCTTTGACTTCAGAGTCCTTTTCTGAAAGAGTTAGGTGGTATAGTGGATGGAGTACTTACCCTGAGTCAGGAAGACCTGAGTTCAAATCCTGCCTCAGACACTTACTAGCTTTTGTGACCCTTTGCCAAGTAACTTGTAACTCTCTAAGCCTCAGTTTCCTTATCTGTAAAATGGAAATAACAGAACCTACCTCAAGGAGTTGTTGGGAGGTTCAAAAGGAGTTTTAGGTACCTTAAAGAAAGACTTGTTATTATTTCTACTTTAATACACTGATTAAAAATTCTGCCCAGTTTTTAACATGTTCACAGAAAGGAGCTTCATTATCCTAGATTTTTGAAAGCATCTAAACAATTACTAGTCTTATTTTAAAAAACTGAAATAATTGGGAAGAAAACTATGATTAAATAATTTTAAAATTTGTGAGCTTTCAACTTATGTTTTTATTTTTTTTTAAACTCCTTCCCTATTCTCATTCACTTTTCTCTTGGAATTATCTGGATTCTGTCAAAAGATCAATTAAAATTTTTTCAAGATTTCTCCATCACAAGAACCTTTTTAATGTGAAAATTACTTTTAAGTTTCTAATTTGGAATACCATCCTTGGAGTTTTCTGATTTATTTTCTCCTTCCTTCAATGGTTTGTTATCTTCATCTACATGGGTACTCTATTAATTATGGATTTTACTACACATTAGTACATGTCTGCTATCTGTAACTTGGGTCCAGGTCTCTGCCTTGGAAGGTAATACTTGTTCTTTAGCCCAGAAGGGGACACATGAACCATCCAAAGAGAAAGATTTTTAGTAGCTGCAATGTGAGATGAGCACATGGCTATGTAAAACCCCTGGAACTTTTTTTTTTTTTCTGTTGTCATCCCTATCCCCGTCATCTTGTATTTCTGCAGCTGATTAAAAAAACCTTTTTTTATTCTTATCATTTCCTTTTATGACCTGGGCAAGTCACCTCACCCCCATTTGCCTAGCTCTTGCCCTTTGGTTCTGCATTTAAAGAAAAAAAACCATAAATATATGTGTTAGCCCTTCCCATCCTCTACTTTGGGAGCTGTTCCTTGTAATGAAAATTTAAAAAGAGGAAAAATGGCAGTTAAGTAGAAATTATACATCAGCTTTGTCTGACAGTGTGTATGGGCACCATTCTATATCCCTTGTGCTCTGTCTCTACAAAGGGATCAGACAGGCAAGTTTTCTCTGTTCTTTGACACAGATGGGCCCTGCCCTAGAAACAGGAAGAGCTGAGCTCAAATCTAACCTCACATATTTACTAGTTGTGTAAGTCCTGGGCAGATTGCTTAACCATTGCCTCAGTTTCCTCATCTGTGAAATGGGGATAATAGCTCCTACATCCCAGGGTTGTTGTAAGGTCACCTGAGATAATTGTAAAAGCACTTAACACAGTGGCTGTCATGCAATAAGTGCTATATAAATGCTAGTAGTTATTATTTTTAGTAATTTTCCATTACTATTATACTGCTTCAGTTTCAGCACCCCTCCCCCTTCCCTGCTCCTTTTACATTGTTGTCTTTATATACTTTCTTTTCCTGGTTCTGTTTGCTTCATTCTTCAGTTTATATTAGTCTTTCCACTTCTGAATTCATCCTATTTATAATTTATTAAAGTGCAATAATATTCTATCACATCCATGTACCAAGATTTGCTTATCTAGTCCTGAGTTGATGGGCATCTGCATTATATTCAGTTCTTTACTACAACAAAATGCAGCACTGAATATTTTTGGTGTACAGGTAATCTTTCTTCAATCTCTCTATATGCATAGCTTTGGAACTATTGGGTCAGGGAATGTGGACATTTTATTCACTTTGCTAAAACATAACTGAGTTAAATACAGTTTTAAAAAACCAAACACCCCAGAAATGTAGAGCTTCACATTCATTCCTGCTAAATTTCATCTCATTGATTTTGAGATCCATCAAGAGAGAAGTCATGTGGTAGAGTTGGCAAGAGGAATTCAAGTTTTTATGAACTTAATTTATATGGTTACATATGTATATTAATTCATAAAATTGCATTTCATAGTTCTCTAGCTGTTTCTGCGCTTATGCCCTTTTGTGTATACCTTCTTAAGAACCCTATATACACTTGGCATTGATTAATATATATTATTGATGTTTCACAAAGATTCTTTTATTGGTTCCTGACTTAAATGTCAAATGTAGTAATATAGGAAAATTGGGAGGAGTGGTTAGTAATTAAATCAAAGTAGAATCTTGTGGTTCAAAATACCATCTTCATGAGAGGTGTCTCATAGATACTACCATGGATTCATGGTGAATCTATCATTCCATAGCAGTAAATTGTCATAAATTAGCCTTAATAGTACTTGAGATAGTTCCATCTTCCAGAAAGTCCTTAATAGCCTCTTGCATTATATGGCTTGTTTGATCATTTTCCATTGTTGCTTTTCTCAAATCAAGTTATTTAAATATATTTAAAGATCATTCATTATTCAAGATGAGAGAAGCTAAACATTTCTTTGGTATGACCTGTAAAAGATACTGGTTAAAATAAGCTAATGTTGAACAAACTACAGTAGTGATGATTTAGCTTTGTTGGTTAGATAATGAGTAAATATTAATTTTGCTATTCTTCTTTACTTGGTTCAAGGGCAAATTAAAAAAAAAATTTTAAGCATCTACTGTATGTGCAAGGCACCAGATAATCTTTGTTCTTAAGGAGTTTGTTTTTCTGAAATGAAGTTTTTTTGTTTTGTTTTGTTTTATTTTGGTGGGGGTGGATTTGTCCCAGAACATGAGCTCTAGGTCAATGGATGAAAATAATTAGATATAACAGTACTATCTACTGTCAGAGTGAATATTTTAAGTAATATAGGTTAGTACTTTAAGCTTTTAGTGTCATTTTACTGAAATAATATTTGTGTTTGTAGATAATTACGCCAGTTTTTTTTTTATTTAGTTAAAAGTTAAAGAATGATCCTTGGATCACTTCAGTAAGTAAAAAATTGGACAATGGATTCATAGATGAATTGAATTTTTACAAAAATAACTAATATTTGTTCCAAACTGTTGACAAGAAATAGCATCAAAAGTTCTTATGCTACTTTAAAAAGAATTCATCATATTTTTATTATAGTTTTTAATAATCATAGGAAGAATTTACATAATATTTTAAGATTTGTAAAGTACTTTACATAATTTTTATCCTCTTTAATTCTCATAACAATCCAATGAAGTATTACTATTATCCTCTTTTTACAGATGAGAAAACTGAGGCGAGCAAAGATTAAGTCCTTTAACCTCTAGTCAACTAACCCACTTAACTTTAACCTCACACAACTAGTACAATCTTGGGCAAGATTCATACTTGGTTCCTTTTCTTCTTGTCTAGCATTTTATCCATTGTGCCACCTAAGTTGATAAATAGTTGAATCTATTTCTTTTGTTCTATATTTATTTCTAAAAAACATGGGTAGGAGGTGAAAATGTATCTCTCTCCTCTGCAGTTGAGATAAATGTTATTGTTTTTATTGTTTGTAAACCAAATGGAATTTATGCATTATATGGCCTGTGTTCTATTCCTACAATAGTGTCACTTATGTTTCTTTCCTTCTTATGCTACTTTTAAAAAAGTATTTTTCCCCCTCCTTAGAAGTAAGGGAGGATGTTTAGGAAGAAAAATAGTCAACATATAATTAAATGGTTTTTTTAGTTCCTAATTACCCTGAGGGAGACAGATGGAACAATAAATAGAGCTCTGATGAAAACTGTCATATGTAATTTAAATTGTTGCTATTATAGTTCAGTTTGGCAAGTATGGAAACAGTCTGCTTTCTTATATTTTTCCTTGTTTTCCTTCATTTTCATTTTGTTTTTTACATTTTGTTGCATCTAGGACTTTGAAGTCCTATTGGAATAGTTTTTATTTTTATTTTTTATTATTTTAATTTATTTCACTTTCAAATAGGTAAAAACTATTCCATGGCACTGGAGAATAATTCATTTAATTTTGCCTTTTATTCCCTTTTTCCACTTCCTTGCATCTTTCCTTTCTTGACTCCTTTTCTTTACTCCTAAAGAGTATGTATCTGCAGTGGGTATGGTTGCCATTTTATGGGAAAGAAAGGGTATTCTAAATTGGTCAGAGTATAGGGCAAGTAAATGGGGAATAGAAGCAATCTTGTTCCTGCTTTAACAAATCTCTTCACTTATATGTTTGTATAATAGTAAATTTCTACTCTGTGACATACAACTTCAAACTAAATTATGCACGTGAACTGATGAACTGAGTTCCTAAAAGGTTTATGTGGATAGAATTTCTTCATTAATAGTGCATCTCCTTTTTTAGATAACCCTAGACTGTTGTCTCAGAAAGAATCAGAAGCCTCATCTTGCCAATTTCATGGTTTTGAAAATAGAAATGAATCATTGCTTTAAATTACTATTTACTTTAAAAGAAAATACACAGGTGCATCTCATCAAATGCCCCCTCCAGACTGCCAGAAATAATTCTTATACATAATGATTTGTTTCAGGAATAGAAGGAGAGCTAAAACTGGTAATTTTTATGTTCTCCCTTCTATTTTTCCCTCTTCTTGAATTGGGAGTTGATGGGAAAGCTGTAAAGGCAGGAGTTCAAGAAATTGGAATTTGCTTGGAATAAATAAGAACAGGTCTAGTTATAAAAATGAGTTACTAGGAGGTAGTTTGGCCACCTTGATGACAGCAGGCTTGAGTAGATTGTGACGACACATGAGAAACATTTTAGGGGAAAACTTAATGTTATCCAGCTTTTCCTTGGAATACATATTTTGACATGTATCCCATATTTCTCTTTGCCTTTTTTTGTTTTTTGCCAATGATCCCTGTATGTGCTAGAGGAAATTTTCTTTGTCTTTTCTAAGGTTCTAACTTTACTTTTCTTCTTTTAACTTTGAGCCTCAATTTTTTATTAATTCCTTATTTGGGACTATTGTTTTCTTTTAAAACCAGAAGGTAATTCAAAATTACATAGACTCTACCTATACTTAAACATTTATATTTTGTAATTATTGTGTAATTGTTTTTCTGGTTCTGCTTCTTTTATTTATTATCAGTCTTTGCATATTTCCCTGCATTCCTTCTTTCCTTATGTTGCATATATTATCCTGCTACATTTATATATCATAGTTTTTTCAGCAGTTGTCCAATCTATGAGCTCCCACTCTTTTTTGAACATTTTTTACCCCCAATTACATGTTAAGAACAGTTTCCAACATTTTTCAAAGAATATTTAGTCTCATTATCTCCCCCTAAACTCCCACTGCCCTTGAGATGCTAAACTATCTCATGTAGATTTTACATGTGCAATCATGTAAGACATTTTCCCATATTAATCCTTTCGTGGAAGGAAAATCAAATAGAAAAAAAAATAAAGTAAAAAAAAACTTTCCTTTGGTCTGGATTCTCTTTTTTTCTGGAAGTAGATGGCATTTTTCATCATGAGTCCTTTGGGATAGTTTTGGTTCATGGCATTGCCAAAAATAGCTGTTACTCACAGTTGTTCATTGTAAGTATTCTTGTCACTGTGTACAGTGTTTGCCTGATTCTGCTTATGTAACTTTGCTTCAGTTCATATAAGACTTTACAGGTTTTTCTGAGCTCCTCTTGCTTATCATTTCTTACAGCACAGTAGTATTCCATTACATCATATACTTACTCAGTCATTCCCCAGTCAATGGGTATCCTCTCACTTTCCAGATCTTTGCATCCCCCCCCCCTCCAAAAAAGAACTGCTTTAAATATTTTTGTACATATAGGATCTTCCCTTTTTTAAAAATCTCTTTGGGAGTATAAATCTAATAATGGTATTGCTGGGTCAAAGGATATGTACTGTTTTATAGCCCTTTAGACATAGGTCCAGCTTGCTCTCCTGAATTATTAAATCAGTTTACCACTCCCCCAAAGATGCATTCATGTCCTAGCTGTCCCATATCCTCTCCAAGTTTTGCCATTTTCCTTCTCTGACATAATAGCCAATTCTGATAGGTGAAGTACCTACTTTATTTATTACCAGTTTTTTTCCCTGTCGTGAAAAAAAAAGTTGTAATAAATATTTTAGCATATATAGATAGAGTCTTTCTGTTATTGAATTCTGTGGATATATGCTCAGTAATAGGATCATGGAGTAAAAAGAAATAAATAATTTTTTCTCACATAATTCCCCTCTTGTAGGCTTTCATTTCTTTGAGGGCAGATATTTTCATTTTGTATCCCCATCTCTTAATACAGGTCTTTGCACATGGGCACTTAGTAAGTGCTTGATGGATACATGAACACTTCCAGTTGTTTTTTTAGGGTACCATTCATTTTTTTTTAAATTTTTTAAATTTTTTTTTTTATTTTAAACCCTTAACTTCTGTGTATTGACTTATAGGTGGAAGAGTGGTAAGGGTAGGCAATGGGGGTCAAGTGACTTGCCCAGGGTCACACAGCTGGGAAGTGTCTGAGGCCGGATTTGAACCTAGGACCTCCCGTCTCTAGGCCTGGCTCTCAATCCACTGAGCTACCCAGCTGCCCCCAAAGGGTACCATTCATTTTTAAATAACACAGGAGAATTTCATACTGCCTGGGACTACAACATCTCCAACCTAATGACTCCAAAGAAATTAAAAAATCTACAAAAATACATTGATTCCATTACTATTTCATAGAGAAATTTAACCAATGCAAAGCTGTCACCACATCAGAGAAGCCAAAAAAGCCCAGAAATTACCTCAGCCAGCAGACATTCAGCCCCCTTGCCAAATGAAGAAACTTGGCAGGCAAAGGTGGTGCCCATGTTGAGTATGATCTCTTTTGTAAAGAAAAAAATGGAGGAGATGGAGTTGAAGATAATATGTATTACTGCATAAAACATTGAAAAACCCTCGAAAGAAAAGATAGTGAAGAAAACTTGGGAAAGATCTTGTAATACTAGGTAATTCAAAGAGTATTTATAGATATAACAAGAAGAAAAGCAAACAAATAAGAACTAAAACATCTTCTAGTGATCTGGTTTCATTAGCAATATGATAGAATGCTCTCATTTGAATTCACTTACGTCTGGTTAAGTTGAGAAAGAACTACATTTCATCCAGGAGAAATTGGTCCTGATTTTTGACACAAGTAAGAGGGCATTGATTTTTAAAATAACCTAAGGAGTGAGAGGTTCCAAACAGAAGAGGAAAAAAATTACAAATGATACTTTTACCTAAAAAAGCTGATTAAGATGATTTCAGTATTACTTATTGTGCTTTCCTGTTCTATAAAAACTTTCAAAAGTTGTAATGTATCAAATAGGTGTTTAATGAGAACATAACAAAAGGATAGGGGAGGACCTTGTAGACAGTAACAGTCCTCAATAATATAATTTACTGAAAGGTGTAGTTATTAGATCTCAACTGTTTATCGTTTGTTGATTTTTTAAAGAACCTTTGGTTTTGTAGAACAATATGCAGCCTTATTATGGATCCTCTTAAAACAAGCTGTTTTCCACACCCATATAAAATTTTACAAAATTACATAGCAAATATAATGTGATTACATGGAAAACTTTGTTCAACAGTACTCTTAGTGTTGATTGATATCAACTAAAGCATTTAAACTGGGAGACAAGCTCCCAAACAGTCACAACATATGCCACTGTTATGAATAAGGTATTGCTTTGAGTCCAGATACTTAAAAATAATGTTTCATTTCTTACATTACTGTTGTTTCCCAAAAACTATCTAATTCTCCCCATGGAACTTTTCCTTATAACAAAGTACAGCTAAGAAGGGCAGTTCAGCAATTGGCTATTACTGACAATATGCCTCATTCTGCACCTATAGTCTGACACCACTCTGTCAAGAGGAGGGAGGCATGCGTCCACATTGGTCCTTAAGAGTCCAAGTAGAAGAATTCTCTATCAATGGTAAGGTTCTCTAGATATTCCTCTTTACAGATGAAATTGTACTAATTGCATTGATCCCCAGCACAATGCTAGGCCATCTCAGTGAAATTTGTGATAATTCCAAGAGAGATTAGTCTGACCATCCCCTAGATCAGAGGTTGGCAACCTTTTTGGCTGTGAGAGCCATAAACCCCACATTTTTTTAAAATGTAATTTCATGAGAGCTGTACAGTGCTTATAGTGTGTGCTCCTGTAACAGCGCCTGAAAAAAAATTGATTTTATGGCTCCTGCAGAAAGAGCCATACGTTGCCGACCCCTGCCCTAGATAAACAAAGCAAATAACACATTGCTCAGATTAAAATACATTCCTGTACTAATAGCCCATTGAGTTGGTCCATATTATACACATATAGATTATAGAGTATACATGCATATTTCATACAGTGATGCTTTGAACAAAGTACTAGAACCAGAACTGAGTAGGAGTAAATTAAATTGGCCACTTTGAGAAAATTTTGTAGGACTTCCAATAATCCCAAGATGCTTGCTGCTGTGAAATTCCATCTCCATAACAGCAACATTCTCCTAATGATGCCTTATGACCATATTAATCATGAAACAACATCATCTCAGAAGAAGAATCAGTATTGTATGGTACCATTAGGGCAATGGAAAGATGTATGATGGATATAAGTGGGCTATAACCTTTTTGCCAACAGTGACTTGTAAGAAATGGCATTAAAGAAATAATGAAGAACATCTATAACCAAAAAATGAGGTGGTCCAGGCATATAAGAAGAATCAAAGACGATAGATAGACAGCTCTAATACTCAGCTGTCCCTGTGAGATATTTTTAAAAGCTGGAACCAGGGTGGAAGATTTGTAGTAAGATATGAATAAAGATGAACATGAATAAGATATGCTCTGCTGCATTATAGGGAGTGCCTGCTTGCACTGATATGATAACATTCAATTTAAGTATTCAGGTATGGAGGAAGAAGAGGACAAAAGACTTAACTGATTTTGAATCATAGAACTTGGAAGGGATAATATAGGTCCCCTAGTTCACCCACCTTCCCCATGCAAGAAACTAGTGTCCAAGAGCTAGCTTCTGCTCCAATACTTTCTGGGGAAAGGAGCAAACTACAAGGCAGCCTGCTACACTTCAAGACAAATCTTAGTGTTAGAAAATTCTTCCTTATTATTTCTGCCCATTAGTTACATTGTACATGCCATCTTTAGGGATGCCATAAAGGGAATTTGGCTAAAGTTTGGTTGGATTTGGTAGATTTTTTAAGGTTCTTTTCATCTTGAGAGTCTCTTATTTTCTACATGTTGGTCCCTCCTATTTGAAGACTACTCTTATAAAGTCTTTTTGAGCCGATCATTCCTAGTTCTTTCACATGCTTCTTACGTGTCATGGTTGAGTCTCATCATCATTCAAGTTGTCTTATTCTCAAATCTTCTTTGTCATTGCCCTTCTATAAATACTCTGTACAGAATTAAATGCAGTAATTCATGATAGGATTTGATTGTCATGGAACTTTTACTTTCCTTGATGTAAACATTACAGTTTTACTGACATAGTTTAGGGTTTTATTTGTTTTTTGGTTTGCTGTGTCACACAATGATTTATTTGTCTGATGATTTAACTAGAACCATTCCTTCAACAAGTTTTAATGCAGTCTGATCCATCAGGCTTTCATTGAATGTTTACTATGTTCAAGACCCTACGAATTTAAAAGACAAAATGAAAAAGAGATTACTAACAGAGAGGGTATAGAGGTTCTATGAAAGAGGCAAGCTGAGGCAGAAAGGGCTTTTGAAAGGCTTCCTAGAGGAGATAGCACATTCAATGAACCTTAAAACAAACTAGATACTTAAGAGACTAAGGTGAGGTTGGAGAGTGTTCTAGAACCATGTTGACTGAGTCCTCTACAAATTTATATTTCATCATCAAACACATCGGGCACTCATAGCTCTCGAGGCAGGCCTAGTAAGCCTCCCTGATACATTTATTATCTTACTTCCCAGAGTGCATTTTCCAGACTGTGTTTTCTCTCCTCAAATATTCATTGGTTCCTTTCCCTACTCTTTCCCCCGAGAACTTTGCTTCATATTTCACAGAAAAAGTTGTCGCCATTCACCAAGCCCTCCCTATTCTCTCTTACTTTGCTCACAACCCTCAGAGGTACACTATCTTCTCCTTCCTTGTTGCTCATGAGCAAAGTTATCTCATTCTTACCCATCTTCTCCCAAAGATTGACCCCTCTCTCATCTTTCTGCATCTCCCCTCACCTGAGAAACCCTCCCTTCATCCATCAGGCCCTGCTGTGAAGCTCTCCTCCCTTTCATGGTAAATCCTGAGATGGCATTTACAGGCCATGCTTCCCCTCCTTCATCTCCCCCTCACTCTGCAGTCTGCTTGCTGACCTCCTCTGTCATTCAGCTGAAATAGCTTTCTCAACAGTTCCCAAATCTGATGGCCCTTTCTCAGTCTGGACCCTTCCTGTCCTCTCCTTGGCTTTTGACACTGGCAAGCACCCCTCTAGACAGTGTGGTGCTGGGGATAGAGTGCTGGGCCTAGAATCACAAAGGCCCGAGTTCAGACCCAGCCCCTAGATCCTTTAGTGGGGTGACAAGTCACTTAACCTCTTTTGGCTTCAGTTTCCTCACCTCTAAAATGAGGATCATTTTAGTACCTCCCTCCCAGGTTGTCATGGGGATCAAATGAGATATTTGTTAAGGGCTTAGCACAATGCATGGTCCATAGTGGGTGTTTAATAAATGTTTATTGCTCTGTAAGCCCGGATCTATTTACATACTTCTTCCCAGTTTCTCTTGTTGGTTCTTCACTCTGCCGTGTCAGCTAACCTAGGGTGTCTCCCAGGCCCCTGTCCTCAGTACCTTCTTTCTCTATGTATTTTACTTGGTGATCTCCCCCACTTCCATGGGTTTGGTGCTTGTGACTTTTTCATTATCCTTCACTCCCAAGTGTCTCAGTGCTCTCTGCCCACCCCCCACACATCCAGTTAGTGATAAGTTCCCTCTGACACCCTCGCCATTGCCTCATATCTAAACCATGCCAGTCACCTGGTTGGCTTCTGCACTCCAGGCTCTTTATCACTCCACTATTAGAGTGGTCTTTCTAAATAAAGTGCATCTGACTGTTTTATTCCCCTAGTTGGGAAACTCTAGTGAGTTCTTATTGCTTCTGGAATCACATGTACAGTCTTCCTTTTGACCTTTAAAGTTCTTCACACTCCAATTCCTTTTGCCTTTGCAGCCTCATACCATATTCCACTCTTTATGCTCTGCCTCTTTACTGGTCCTTCTATAGTACACAAGGCCTCCCAGCTCTTGGCATTTTCACTGACCATTGCCTGGGTTTGGAATGCATTTCCTCCTTACCTTTAGCCCCTGGCTTCCTTCAGGTTTCAGCTGAAGTCCTGCCTCTGCAAGGAGTCTTTTTCCACCCTAATATTAGTGCCTTACATCAGAGTGGCTCTGATTTTCCGTATATCATCATGTTTGCACATATTTGTTTTACATGTTGTCTCCCTTTGAGAGCTCTGAGTCAGGGGCTGTTTTTCCCTTGTTTATTTTCAGTGTTTAGCACAGTGCTTTACACATAGTAGGAGCTTACTAAATGCTTGTTGACTTACAGACATCCTCATTGTCTTCCCTATTAGTATGTTAACTCCTTAAAAATAGGGAGTGTTTCATTCTTTGAACAGGTATATACAGGGTTGAAGACAATGCCTGGCACATAATAGATTTTTAAATAAATGCTTATCATTGGTTTCAGCTATTCCTTGACTAACTCGTCTTAGAGTCTCTCTTCACCCTGTTTGCCTTCCTTTGAACATTCTTCAGCTTGTAATATCTCTTTTTAAATTGTGGTGCTCTAAAGCTGCAAACACATATGAGGTGCTTTTAAAAAACAAAAGTAAAACACTACCATTACCACCCTTGTTGATAGCCAATCACTAATATTGATAATATTACCCTACCCTGAACACTAGCTGTCTATAGTATTGTATGTCTTAAAAGAGAAGTGTATATCTATCATTGAATATTGTTACAAAGAAATAGTGAAATTTAAGTACTCATTTATGATTGTACTATTTCTGTGGCTTTCTTTTTAATGTTAGTTTTTTTTGTTTTGTTTTATAATATTTCTTCTTTTTATTAAGTAAGGCTCTCCCCCTGATGCCTGTCATTTTTCTTAGTAAGCCTTGGGTGAAGTTATCTATATTCTGAAAAAAACTATTTCAAGTATTCTCCCAAGTAAAAATCCTTTCATGTACAGAAAATTACATGGTTTATGATGACATTTTCCTTAATAACATGATACTGTTTAAATGAGGAAATTCTTTGGGGTAATTCACTATGATCTTACTTTATGCTAATAGTTTTAGAAAGTTTTAGAGTCAAATTATTATAAAATACTTAAGACATCAATTTCTTTTTCTTTTTTCCTTTTTTAATTTAGAACATTCTTTTCCATGATTACATGATTCATGATCTTCCTCCCCCTTCCTGAAGCCAACAAGCAGTTCCACTGGGTTATACACGTATCATTGTTCAAAACCTATTTCCATGTTATTCATATCTGCAGTAGAGCGATCTGTTAACATCAAAACCTCAATCTTATCCCTATAACACTATGTGATTGACCATATATTTTTCTAATGCTTTTCCGTTTCCACAGTTCTTTTTCTGGATGTGGACAGCATTCTTTCTCCTAAGTTCCTTTGGATAGGACATCAATTTATTAATGAAAACGATTGATTTTACAGTATGAGTCAATCTATTTTAGCCACCTCTTTATCAGTTTTTGTCCATATTGATATATTGGAAGAGTAGGTTTTTATGATCCTTATTCCCTTTTACAGTTTACATATTTCTGTTCATCTTTCATAGACAAAACACTTGATACATACATTATACATTGAGGGGAAATAACTTTTCCCTTATGGAGGAACATACTGCTAATTGGAGATTTTTGGACTGAAAGTTAATGTGTAAAGTTCTTTTGGGGATTGGAGACTCTGTCAAGCATTAATATTAGTGGACATTTACAAATGACTTAAATTATATGTAGTACAAATGAGGCAGCAATGGAAAAAGCACCAGAGTAGGATGCAAGCTTTTAAGCCTCTCCCTGCCACTATTTACCTATATATTTGTCCCAGAATATCACAACTTTCCTAGGATTCAGTTTTTTCAGTTGTAAAATGGAAGAGGTAGGCTGGATCATTTTAAAAGTCCATGCTGATGTGAAAAATAAGGCTGTCTAAACAGATATTTGAATAGTTTTTCAAATTTTGTTGAGACTAAAACTTTTGATTTACATATTTTTTCTTTTATCTTTTGTAAGCAAAAAAGGATAAATTGACATCTGCTATTCCTTCTCAGGGTTTTCTCAACCTAAACAATTATTGTGCAGCTTGTGGCCAAAGAGAATCATAAATAAGTCTTTATAAACTTAAATAACAACCATTGAGCAAAAGAAAATCTGTATATGTATAATTCTTGGAAAAGACTTTGGGACACATTATCAGGTTTCAACCATACTTGTATTTACTGATTGAATCCAAAGAAACATTATGAACATATAGCCATAGTAAAATAGTGTCTGTATATTCTTGGCTATTTAAGAAATTAAGCTAGAACTAAAAAGCATAAAAATAACTTTTTTGAAAGTTTTCTTACAGAGAATAATTTAAGAATTTTCACTCAAGTCCAAATAATAGAATTGCCTTTTAATATTCCTAGGATTTTGAGTAATATTAGGCATTCAAAGAGCTATCCCATATATATTTGTTAATCCAAAAAAGCTATCAAAGTTCATGCTCTATTGAAAATTACTTTTGCAGCTATAAGCCTGCAATATTGTTCTGCTGTTACAACATATTTGCTAGTTCGCTGGAGGAGGGGGCAGCGATGTAGGGAAGAGGATGAGAAAGATAGTTCCACAAATAATTATTCATCAATTATTTGCTTACAAAAATATTTAAAATTCTAATGAAATAAAAATATTTGCTACATTGGAATTCTGTTCTAAAACTGACCCTGGAAAGTGAATTCTTTTGCCATTCTTCTAAAGTTTATGGAAATATTTAAGAATATAGAACTCATTCATTTCTTTAAAAACCAATCATTTTATCAAAGAAAAAACCTTCAAGAACAACATTTTTTGTGATCCTAAGCTTTTTGTTCTTCAATAGCCTATCTTTTTAACATATCAATAGTTTTGTTTGATATGTGTTACTGAAAATCATTGAACACTCTGTCCTCAGAAGAATCACAATTAGATGGTAGCCAAATTGTAGGTGTTGGGTGTAAGTTGGATACAGCATATTACTAACAACGATTTTCATTTAAGAATTCCTGGTAAAGACATCACTGACATATATTACCAGATAATCACATAGTGGGAATCTGGTTTAACAAGTAAGTTTGAGTATTCCACTGGTAGTCACATAAATCATCACAATATTTACTGTTCCCAGGTACCACATTACATACAAAGAAGGACAAAAACACAGTCTCTTCCCTCAAGGAGCTCACATTCTAATGGGAAGACATGTAAAGGACTAGATATGTACAAGATATATACAGAGTAGATGGAGGATTCTGAGAGAGGAGGGCATTAGTAAATGGGGAATGGGAAAGAAGTACCATACCGAAGGGGGACATTGACATGAATCTTGAAGGAAATTGAAAACTAGGTGACAGAGATAATAAAACATCTAGCATTTGTATAGACAAGTAAATGCTTTATTAAATATGCACATTCTGGGGGGGAGGTGGGGAGAATCCGTAGTATAAAAGTTCAGTTATGAGCTACTAAGTCTTGTATTCCAGGAACTAAAAGCAAGTCCAGTATTTCTGGCATAGAGAGTATGTTGAAGAGAATAAAATGTAAAAAGACTGGAAAGTTAGAGGTGGGATTGTAAAGAGCTTTAAATACCAAGTTTATATTTGATTTTGGAGGTAATGCGAGTCCTTTGAGAAAAAGAGAGTTAACGCGGTCAGACCTGCCCATTAAGAAAATTCCTTTGGTAGCTGAACAGAGAATAGACTGATGTGGGGAGAAAATTTAGCCAGGAAGATGGGTTTAGAGGACTATTGCAGTAGTATAGGCAAGAGATAGGAGCCAGAACTAGAAAGGAGATATCCATACCCACATAAGTAAGCATACATATACACCTATGTGTATAGATACACGTGTGTGTGAAAGAAGTTGTGAAGGTAGAAACCACAAGATTTGACAGTGGATGGATGGGGTTAGTGCAGGTGAAGAGTTGAAGATGGCATCCAAAATATGAGGCTGGGATTACCCTCAGCAGGAATGGGAAAATCCGGACTAGGAGATTACTTGTGGGGAAAGACAGTGAGCTCTGTTTTGGATTTGTCGAGTTTGAGAAGCTTATGAAACATCTCTTGAAATGTCCAAGAGTAAGTAACGTAAGACTGGAGCTCAGGAAATGATAGTGGGGCTCAGTTAGACATGGGAATCATCTGCAGAGAGATGATCATTAAATAGGAACTGAAGAGATCAAGCTAATAATGAAGAAAAAAGAAGGGGAAGGGCAGAGAGCTCAGGAGAGGACCTTCAGAGACATCCCCAGGATGTGAGCATGACATGGTTGAAGAACCAGCAAAGGACACTGAACAGGAGACAGTAATGTTAGGAAAACCTCAAGAAGAGAAGAGTCTCCAGAGGGAAAAGATATGTGTAAGATGCTCTGCAGAGAGGTCAAGAAGAATCAGGACTGAGAAGAGAACAGTAGGTCCTGTGATTAAGAGATGAGGGATAACTTGAAAAGCACTTTCTATTGTACTGAAAGGACCAGAGGAAGGCCTCCAGTATATTGAGTAAGTCTTTGAAAGATTTACATGGCCAGAATTGCACAGAATTAGAAAGGTGTGGGTGTAAGTTATCTGCTGCTCCAATGAGAATAAACATACCAAGCCTATTACCATTCCATTAAAGCAGGGGTTGGCAACCTTTTTGGCTGTGAGAGCCATAAACACCACATTTTTTAAAATGTAATTTCATGAGAGCCGTACAGTGCTCACAGTGCGCGCTCCTGTAACAGTGCCTGAAAAAAATTTGACTTTATGGCTCCTGCAGAAAGAGCTATATCTGGCCCTCAAAAGAGCCAGATATGGCTTGAGAGCCATACGTTGCTGACCCCTGCATTAAAGGATGCCAGTAATTGGTGTCATAGATACAGTTCTTACTATGGAGCTTTATGATTTGAATTGTATTTTAAGCATTTCTCTACGGGGGATACTTCCATACCTTAATTATTAGATTTTTAAGTTGGTATACATGAATTTAATCTTTTTAATTTCAGTAAGAAAGCTTTAGAATTTATAGATTCCTAATTAGCACACCTCACATATGTTGCTTTACCTGTTGGAATGATGATGTTAAAGTCATTCTTTGTGGCAGTGTTGCTCAACAGATGAACTTTGTTAGTCATTTTAACCTGTGATTTGTGGCATGTGCTTCAAATTCAAATAGTGCTTCTTAAGATATCAATAACTATGTGTTGTTTTTTTTTTCTAAATTGCAGAGAGTCCTTATGTTAGACAGTTAGGTGGTTCAGTGTATTAACTGCTAAGCTTGGAGTCAGAAAGACCTGAATTCATAGATGGCCTCAGATTCGTAACTAGCTAGCTGTGTGCTCATGGCCAAGTCACTTAACCTGTATCTCAGCTTCATTATTTGTAAAATGAGGATAGTAATAGTCCCTTCCAGGGTTGTGAGACTCAAATGAGAATATTTGTAAAGTGTTTTGCAAACCTGATATAAATGCTAGTTGCTATTTTTGCTATTGGAGTGGCTGGTAGATAGAATACTGGGTTTGGAATCAGGAAGACTCATCCTGAGTTCAAATCTGGTCTCACATACTAGCTGAGACTAGTGAGATCCTAGGCAAGTCACTCAACTGGAATGGCAAACCATTCTGGTATCTTTGCCAAGAAAACCTGAAATTAAGAGTTGGACCCAATTGAAAAAATGACAACGACAGCAGCAACAATGATTACTATTTCTATTATTATTACTGCTGTTATAATTTGTAGTCTCCATTTAGCTACAAGAAGTAGAAACAAATGGAGCAAGAATTAGATGGGAGAAGTAATTCGGTTTTAGTCTTTGTCTTTCAAAATGTGCCACCTTTAATAAGGTCTTTTCCTTCTATTTAGGATCATCTGAATACCAGTAATAGGGCATGGTGAATGTTTGTTACAAATAATTATTGAACATTAGCCTAGATACTGATTCTATTCTATTAGTAGAATACGCTTATTGGATAGAACTTACC
Source organism: Gracilinanus agilis (assembly GCF_016433145.1). Classification (NCBI taxonomy): domain Eukaryota; kingdom Metazoa; phylum Chordata; class Mammalia; order Didelphimorphia; family Didelphidae; genus Gracilinanus; species Gracilinanus agilis. The sequence continues at coordinate 558,717,286 of NC_058132.1, read as the reverse complement.
ATTACGTGGTATACCACTTTTTCTTAATTTTTCATGATCTGTGTAATTTTAATTAATTTAGATATTTCTTAGGCACTACTATGTGCAGTGTGTTCTAGGAGTTAATTTGAGGCTGTAGCTGTCAAAATTTATGGAAAGTTTTTTTTTGAAGGTAAAATTGATGCAATTTACTTTAGGACTCTTATATCCTTGAAATAGTCCAGCTTAATAAGTCAGCACCTTCCCTAAGAGGATTACTCCCAAAATATTGATATATTGCTAATTTTAGGTTCCTCTTTCATTCAAGAGGGAGGATCCCTAAGACATTATCAAGGGCTGGTCTGCAGAAAGACTACAAAAATGTGCTTTGCAACTATTTATTCAGTCAGCCAATACTAATTAACTTCCTACTATCTGCTACAAAAAGAGGCAAAAGATTGATCTCAAGGAGATTATAATCTAATGAGGGGGACAATAAATATACAAGATAAATGAGAAATAATTTAAAGAGGAGGCACTGGAATTTTAGGAAGAATTAGGAAAGGCTTCTTATAGAAGATGGGATTTTAGTTTGAAGCCAGGGAAACCTATAGTTGATGGAAATGAGGGAGGAGAGCATTCCAGTGATGGGGGACAGTCACAGAAAATGCCCAGAGTTGAATAAAGTTAGAAATGACTGTTCTATTCTGCAGGCCTCATAAGCATACCAGGATCTGAAGAGTTGCATTGTTTGAGGTACTAGTATTTTTACTAAAGATTTCAAAGCTCTAAAGAAGTTACATGGATGATTATAGGTGGATCTTAATTAACAATCCCAAGTTTTGAAGGGATCTAGAAAAAAATTAGTTTATTTATTGAACTCTTAAGCTATTAAGTTCTTAACTATGCAAAGCAATGAACTAGCCACTGGGTGAAATACAAACATAATTAGATTTTTTTTCTTGTTATTTTAAGCTTAAAAATCATCAAATATGAACATATCCAAATACAAAGAAAAGAGGATTGTACATGAAGCTACAGTTCTCCCTCATTATATAGTTAGTATTTTAAAAAATTAAATGCTAAATTTGATATATTAATTTTCCCAGAAAATAATTTCCTAGAAAATTAATCTGCATCTAGAAAAAGTAATTATAGTACCCACTAACATTTCTATAGCACTTTAACGTTCACAGGCTACTTTGCATATCTTATTTCATTTGATCCTTGTAACTACTCTTTGAAATAGTTTCAGTCCTTTTTTTATATGTGAAGAAATTGAGGATAAGAGAAGTTGTGACTTGATCAGGGTCATTTTGGTAGTGAATGCCTGTAGCATTATTTGAAATCAAGACTTCCTCACTTTGGATACAGTGTTCTCATTCTGCTATGCCATGCCTACTGCTAGGCACTGAGGCAGGGAAAAACTAGAGGCAGAGAGGTCAATTAGGAGGCTTTTTTAAAGCCATACTGTCTGTTTTAGTATCAGTTCTTAAGACAGGAGAGTAGTAATGATTTGGCAGTTGATATTAAATGACTTGCCCAGGGTCACACAGCTAGAAAATGTCTGAGTCCAGATTTGATCCCACGACCTCCCAAGTCCAGTCTTGGCTCTCTCTCCACTATGACTATACTACTTGGCTGCCCCCAATTAGGAGCCTCTTTGAGTAGTCATAAGTAACATTAAATTACTGCCTAACCCTGAAGAGTGGCAGAAGGAATAGATGTGAGAGATGAAAAACTGACAATATTCAGTAACTGTTTAGATATGGGGTCAGGGGAGGGGGATAATCAAGACAAGGTAGCACAGATTATGCTGAACATTTGAATGTGTTACTGAGATACACTATCTTCATATCATTAGTGTAAATGAGAAGTTGGGAGGAGGAGAGATAGTTGGTGAGACAGAATGAGATCTATTTTGGGTTCACTAAGTTTGAAGTAAGATGTTTAAGTGGAAATAGCCTTTTTTTTTTTCAAACCCTTACCTTCTGTCTTAGAATCAATACTAAGTATTGGTTCCAAGGCAGAACAGTGGTAAGTGCTAGGCTTGGGGTGACTTGACCAGGGTCACGCAACTAGAAAGTGTCTGAGGTCAGATTCGAACTCAGGATCTCTCATCTCCAGCCTGCCCCTGTATTTACTGAGGCACCTAGCTGCCGCTAAGTAAAAATATTCAATATACCCTTTCATTCTTGGTGGAGAGGCCAGGCCTGGACATAAAGATTTGTGATTAATCTGCATAGAGTGTATATTTGAAGCCATGGGCATACATGTAATCTGCAAGAGTGAGATTGAGTCTGCAGGCATTTAGTAACTGTGTGCTATGTCCCAAGTACAGTGTTAATCAACAGAGGCTTAAAGAACAGCAAAAACAGTTTCTGCCTTCAATTTGTAATAGCCTTGAGTGGGGCACAGTTTTGGAATAGACAGAGAGATGGGTTAGAAGATTATTATAATCATCTAGGCAAGATGTAATGAGGCCCTGAACTATGGTTAAGACTCTGAAAGGAGAGAAGAAGAGCATTTATGTGAGAGATGTTAAAAATGACTGAAACAACAAGATTTGGCCAAAGATGGGATATTTTAGGTGAGTATAAAGAAGGAAAAGTTGAGATTCTGATCTTTTTTTATAATGAGGTGTTCTGAGTAATTGGAGACCTTTAGTTGAACAGGTAATTATTAAGCACCTACTTTGCACCTATAGCATTATACCATTTTTATCAATATACTGTTACAATTTGGGGAATTATCATTGCCATTGGTTTTGATATTTAATTATATGCTACCTTGTACTTTTTTCAGCTATTTTATTTATACACAACTATATAAAATTTTAACATTTTTTTTCCTCATTGAACTTAAAGGATCATTACTATAGTAATTCACTTCTGAATTTTGTGTTTCTAGCATATATGAAGTATAGTGGAAAGCATAGAATAAAACACAGTTTCATAGTCTTAGAATTGTAAGGGCCCTTTAAGAGCATTTAGTCCAATCCTCTCATTTTAGCAACTTTTATCCCCAGAGAGATGAAATGATTTGCCTCATTTCAATCAGATATCAAGGGTTGGAATTTTTTTTTTTAAACCTTTACCTTCTGTCTTAGAATCAGAACTGTGTATTGTTGGTTTCAAGGTGGAAGAGCAGTAATGGCTAGGCGATGGTGGTTAAGTGATTCGCACAGGGCCCCACAGCTAGAAAGTGTCTGAGACCAGATTTGAATGTAGGACTTCCTGTCTCTAAACCTGGCTCTTAATCCACTGAGCCACCCAGCTGCCCCAAGGATTGGAATTTGAATCAAGTTCCTTAATTTCAAATCCAACACCTTTTTACTTTTTCTGCACATCGTGACTCAGTTTAAAAACATGTATGATGGTACTGGCTAAGAGATAAAGAGGAGGATCAATGGAATAGACTGGGGATAAATGACATCAGCAAGACAGTGTATGATAAACCCAAAGAGCCCAACTTTTGGGACATGAATCCACTATTTGACAAAAACTGCTGGGAAATTTGGAAAACAATATGGGAGAGATTAGGTCTAGATCAACATCTCATACCCTACACCAAGATAAATTCAGAATGGGTGAACGACTTGAATATAAAGAGGGAAACTATAAACATGTTAAGTGAACACAGAATAGT
>NC_058132.1:558649801-558713436 GCF_016433145.1 Gracilinanus agilis | reverse complement strand
GAAAAACAACTGCTTGAACGCATGGGTTGGGGTGGACATGATTGGGGATGTGGACTCGAAACTACCACACCAATGCAACTACCAACAATTTGGAAATTGGTCTTGATCAAGGACACATGACAAAACTAGTGGAAATGCGCATGGGTAGGGGGGGGTGGGGGGGGGGGTTGAAGGGGAAAGGAGGAGCATGAATCATGTAACCATGTTAAAAATGAATATTAATAAATGTAAAAAACATGTATGAGCAAGCATGATATAATTAATGCCACATTATAAGTATTTGTTTTTCCTTCTTGTCTTTTAAAAATCATTATTACACAAAAGATTTCACATGATTTATAAGTAGAATTGGATTTATAACCTAGAGTTCAGGCAGAAGACATTGTATTTATAATGTGGATTTACTTCCATGAATTTGCTTTTAAACCACATTAAGACTTTTTAAACCACATCATTCTGATAATCGTACCTTATTTTACATGGCACTTTACTATTTACAAAATGCTTTCTTCATAATAATCTTTTGTGGTAAATAGTGCAAGAGAAGAGTCACCCCTCCTTTTACAGAAGGGAACTGATTTTGGTAGGTTTTTGTTTCTTTTCCCATTGTTACACATTTTTGAATCTGTATCTTATAAATCCAAAGCTTCAGAACCTTTCCACTATATCATGCTGCCAGTATAGTTATGTTTTAGTTGAAAATTATAATAACCAAACTTAAAAAGTGGCTTTGTCTTTGTAACTAGTAAGACTATAGATAATCATACAGGTATAAATCCCTTAGTACTACAGATACTAAATAATGAGAATGGCATATTATTTATAAGTATGACAGCTCTAAGTAGTTTGTTTTCTTTTTTTTTTAATTTGAAAATGTTTAATTATGTTATGTAGAGATGGAAAGCATGGAATCCCTGCAAAAATACAGGGACAGCCTCACCCAGAATTCCAGGCGACCCCCCCCCCCCCCCCGGAGAACTTTGGGTGAGGAGGCAGTTGAGAAGGGTTGAGACAGTTGCTTTGTGGGGGTTGAGGTGAGCAGACTCACTGCTTACTGCTCTTGACTTGGGGGGTTCACCTGAGTGGCCATTGTGGCAAAGCCATCGTGGTTTCTACTTCAGGGTTAGCCTGCTTTTGTATCAATATCGATATAACAATTATTTAGTGATTTAGTGATTAGATATATAGACTATCTAGCAAGCGAGCCAGTGTAGCTAGGTGCCTTCATCCCCTTCTGTGGGGGGGAAGGGCAGCTTCAACCTAACAGATCAGGGTCACCTTTTATCCAAAAACCTTGATTAACCCCTCTAGCTTTTCCTTTTACTTCTTAATATAAGCTTTACCTTCAAAATCTGTGCCTGAGAATTATTTGGGACTACTCACTGCCCAAGTCTGGTCATCTAGTTTGAATCCTGTCAGCTGCCAGTTTTAAGATCAGATTCATCTCAGTCCTCAACATATAAAAAACTAGCTTCTACTTATTCCTCTATCAGACCTGTGGGGAATATAAGTTAAAGAAAGGGAACATCATTGGAGTTCAGCCATAATAGAAACTTACCAGAAGTACCTCAGTCAGTCTCCATTTTTCCAACTGAAACCTCAACTGCTTGGGGGGAGGGGTTTGAGAGTCAAGAGTGTCTAAACCCCTCCTTTCTCACTGAAGCCTGTCAATCAGTGTCTGTGATTTGAAGGTTTACTGGCCCTGCCATAAATTATCAGCTTCCCCAAAATATCTGTTTTTATCATCATAACAATAATAAGAATGGCATATTATTTATAAGTATGACAGCTCTAAGTAGTTTGTTTTCTTTTAATTTAAATTTGAAAATGTTTAATTAATTTAAGGTTTTTCCCCATGGTTATATGATTCATATTCTTTCCCTGCCCTCCTCTCATCCTCCCTCCCATAGCCAATGAGCAATTCCACTGGATTTTACATGGGTTATTGATCAAGACCTATTTCCATATTGTTAATATTTGCATTAGGGTGATTGTTTAGAGTCTACATCCCCAATCATATCCCCATTGACCCATGTGATCAAGCAGTTGTTTTTCTTCTGTGTTTCTACTCCCACCTTTCTTTCTCTGGATGCGGATAACATTCTTTCTCCTAATTCCTTCAGAATTGTCCTAGATCATTGCATTATTTCTAGTAGAGAAGCCCATTACATTTGATTGTGCCACAGAATATCTGTCTGTGTATAAAGTTCTCCTGGTTCTACTCCTTTCACTCTGCTTCAATTCCTGGAGGTTGTTCCAGTTCACATGGAATTCCTCCAGTTCATTATTCCTTTCAGGTTGCTTTTCTAAGAGTTTGCCTCATTTCATTTTTTAACAATGTTCCTGAGACCAATTCCTGAGACCAAAAACATTTTTGTAGACTGTCACAATGTGGGAAATTTTTTATTGGTGAGTTGTTCTAATTCTGAATTGCATATGCATGAAAGTTGGAGGGCAAGTTTGGAAAAATAAGTAGTAATCTAGACTATTACTACTAGTAGACTACTAGACTAGTAGTAATTTGACTAGAACATAGATTAAGTGGGAGGATTAATGTGGAAATGAGGCTAGAAAAGAAGGTAGGGAGCCATCTTGTGGAGGATCTTAAACACCAGATAGATGAGTTCATGTTTTATCCTAGAGGTAATAGGAGAACCACTGAAGATTTTTAACAGGAGAGTGCCATATTCAGATATGTGCCTTAAGAATATTATTTTGACAACCATGTAAAGAATGGATTAGATAGGGAACAGATTGAAAGCGAGGAGACCAATTAAGAGGCTTGTATAGTAGTACCAGTGAATGGTGACAAAGGCTTGAACTAGTTCATTACTGAGCCTTTGCCTATTTCTCCATTTTTCCCACTTTGTAATCATCTCTGTTCATAACGAACTCTAGTGTTAGATTTAGATCCCTGGGAGTTTGTTTCTTTTATTTTTCCTTTCATTTGTTAAACCCTTACTTTCTGTCTTAGAATCAATACTATGCTTTGGTTATAAGGTAGAAGAGAGGTTAAGTGACTTGCCTTAGGGTCACAGAGCTAAGAATTGCCTGAGGTCACATTTGAACCCAGGTCTTCCTGTCTCTCAGCCTGGCTTTCTATGTACTGAGCCACCTCTCTGCTCTTCAATTTGGTTATTTCTGAAATAGATGCAACAAGGAAAAGTTGCATCATCCTGAACAATATGGAAATCCTGTTATCACCTTTTATAAATAAATTAGATATGAAGATGATATGATATATTCCTTTTCTGAAACTGTCTTAGGTTTCCTTTGTATATGTCATATGAGTATGGGAATTACAAGAAAAATTAGAATGAGAGTAAATTGAAAAAATCTTCGTTAGAAACCTAACCCCTGTTTTTCATGAATATTTGAAGCCATTTGGCTAGAGCATGATATTAATGAGATCAGAGTCACTAATTAGGTTTCCATAAAGATCATTTGTGCTCCTTGCCTTGGCTATAAACAGTACCTCTTATCCAAGTCAAAAATTTCATAAATGCTGTTCGATGAAGATGGAGGCGGGGGTGGGGGAAGTGTGGGCATATCATCACTATAGGAAAACAAAATTAAGCATATTTTATCCTGGCAGTCAGAAATGTCACCTTTGTCATCTTATGCTAACTAGTATATATACTAGTTATAAAAATAGGGCTATTACCTTCTTTTCCTGATTAATAAGTCATCCTCAAAAAAAGTTTGCATGATGAGACTTGGTGGAGTAGTGAAATGAGTACTGTATGTACTACAGTATGATGGGTCCTAGGTTAAAATCTTCACTATTCTACTTAATGTTTGTCACTTTGGATCAATCATTTCACTTTTCTAGGTCTCAGTTTCCTTATCTGTAAAATTAGGAGTTAGACTACATAACTTCTGCAGTCTTTTCTAGCTGTTTATCTGATTTCTTATGAACCTATAAAGTATCCGAATTCTTGAGAACAGGCAGAAATGGCATACTATAATTTATTCTGTGCATGTTTTACAAAGATAATGTACCATAGGTAATAAACATTCAGTAAATATTTGTTATATAGAATCTTAAGAATTCGGGATTCTAAAATTCATTCCAACTCTTACCCAAAACAGGAACAAATGCCTTCTTCAATATCTTTGACCATTCCCATGCCCTGATGAAATACCACTGTTTATGGAGAACTGATTTGCTCATTCCCTTTTTGGAAAGGCCAAATTTTTAAGAAATTTTCCTTATATAAAGCTGGAGTCTATCTCCTTATAACTTTGAACCCTCACTAACATGTCAGGCCTTAAAATATTTGAAGATAATAATCATACTCCATCTATGTTTTATTTTCTTCAGTCTCAGAATTTCTAGTTTTCAAACAAATGATTCTCACTATGGATCTTAAAAAGTCCTATAAATTTTCTTGATGGTCAAAGTGGTGATAGTTGTTTTATATAAAGTGGTTATGTTGCTTATATAGGGAAAATATTAATTATGTGGTAGTTGGTAGAATATGTTATTAGTGTTATCAGTGGCATGTCAGGGTCAATACTGCTTTATGCTTACTGTAGAACTACATAATCATTTTATATTTAGTTATTAACTTGCATAAAATTACTTCTAACTATTAAATATGTACTTTACCATTAGGTTTAACTCTCAAGCCTCTATTAATATATCTAGGTTAACATTTAAATTTCACTTAACTAGTAAGCATTTTGACTAAATAGAATGTAAGCTCTTTGACCACAGAGTCTAGTTCGTATTTGCCTTAGTGGTAATCCCTGGTACTTGGCACACAATGTTGTGCACATATTAGAAGACACTTAATAGGATTTTAGACCTAGAAAAAGGGAAGTTATAGGCCTTCAAAACCAAGCTTCTCATTTTACACATGAGCAAACTGAGGTCCAGAGTTAACTTTGATCTTGCTTCTGAACAGATGATGGTCCTGTACTATCCTGAAAATGGTAATAGGCCTCTAAAGAGGTCTAGCTTGCCTAGAAGGATGAATTTTCCTCAGTCAGCAAGGTCTGGCTCCATACATTAACAATAAAATTCTTCTCTAAGCTACTTGCTTAATAAAAGTAGGCCAAATTAGAGATCATGTGAAAAGAAAGGGGCAGTTTTATCTCCAAGAAAATCTAAGTAGCTAATTGTGCAAGAGGGCTGTTTGTATGTGTGTTATCTACTTCAGAAGTTTCACCTGGACTTTTTTTCTTAGAATTCTCATTCTTAGAATTCATACCACCTTGGGACTCCTTGCACCTTTGTTCTGTGCTCCATCATGGGTGTACTGTTAGGACTGTTGGGGAGTTTTGGTTTAATATAGTATTTCTATTTGAATTGCTTATTTTTCCCATTCCATATGTCTTTGATAGACAAAATAGGTGTGCATAAATGCTTAATGTATGTTCTCATAAAACATCTTCTGGAGAAGCGGGGGCATTTAAATAACCACATCTTATGGGCCAGATATTTTCCCATTTTTTCCTTCTTTAACCAGTGTTCAAACTGAATCCTTTACTAGGCTGTTTTATTTAAAAGTACCAGATCCTATGAGTTGAAGTGACTTGTTGCCTATTAGGGATAAAAATTGTTAAGCCGTTAATGTGGTCTAAGTAAATGTTCTCTTTTTTAATATCTATGTAGTCGTCCTCGCCATCCTCATCACAGCCTCATTCTAGCCACTGCAGAACGAAGGCCTCACCATTGTGTCACCATGCATCCCTGCCCTGGGTCAAACGTAACCATGTAGGTCCTGCAAAGGCTACCAGTCCATCTCTCCGTCTTCGTCGCTGGCGGCCCTTCTTACGCCTGCCGTCTGTGGGGCTTCATTCTGTTGTAAGTGTAGTCAATCTTCCAACTCTTCTTCCCGTGACCAGGACAGTTCATTGCCACTTACGCTCCTTCAGTCTTCAAGATGCTTTTCTCTTGGTTTTCTTAACCATTAGCTTCCCCTTCCCCACATGAGATTGCAAGCATACGTCTGTTTATGCTTTGCTGTCTAGCTTGACTTTTGTGCCGTCATCTTGGTGAGCATCCATCTTTCCACTCCATGGCCTGCCAATATCTTTTGAAAAGTATTGATCGACATTCATGATATTCAAGTTTCTGTAAGCTCTCAAAAGTCAATCTATATTCTTCTGCACCTCATCTTTCTGGTTTCTTTTAGTTGACACTGATCAACAAAATGCTTTGCAGCTTCTAAGTTCTTTGCCATCGATAACTTTGTTTTTATTTTTTCATGTTATTGAACATGACTTTAGTCTTCTGCCATGCTCATCCTGGGGGTCACTTTACTTATTCTGTCCTCAGTCTGAATCCTTCATGGTGTAGGGTGTTTTCATCTAAGGGATTATTCCCTGAGGTGCCTCAGGTACTTGGTTTAATCTTTATCTGATCTTCCCTTCCTATTTAGTTTCAAAAGATCTTATCCAGCTAGGAAGTGAAGATTTTCTTCTTCTTAAATGCTCCCACATTTCAATCATTAGCTCTTTGTTAAGCTACTAATAGCATAAAATTGTCAAAAAACTTTGTTTATCCCAGCATTTTTAGGGAAAATGGTATATGTTGATTATACATATTGAAATAATATAGGAGAATTGAACAAGCACAATGACTACCCTTCACCATTGCCTTTCTGCATGGCTGAACCTTTTTCAAGTGTTTGAGGTTTTGATTTATGTTGCTTTAGTATTTGTAGGAAATTTCACAAGAAAATAGATATAAATGATGATGATCACTAGAAGTTAACATGGAAAGAATTTAGCTGTTGATATATTTACCTCCAGACTTTAAAAATGAACAAAAAGTTATTGCTACACTCTTTCCTCTGATACTTTAGAGTGGAGTCTAGGTACTCTCTCTTAGGCCTGCCTCATTTGCCTGGCATGTGTCACCAGAACAGCTATATAGTAGAATTTGCCATAAACATACAAACACCCATATTTATTTAATGATTCTACTGTTGGCATAAGTGCTATGGACTGAAACAGTCCTATTTTTAAAACCAGAAACTCTAGGAAACATTGTACATTTAATGCTAAATGTAAATAAAATTCAGTATTAGTACTTGAAAAATCCCTGAATCAAAATGCAGGTTTAAAATTTGGGGCCATTGCTTTACATGACATGGATTTATTTTCCATTTTACTTCCACCAATTGAGATCTTATTTTCTCATAAAATTCGTTTGAATTTACAGTTTTCATGAGCGTCTTTCATCACATATTTGCTATATTTTCCTTTTGCTTAAAAGTATTTAACATTTAAGCCACACTTATAAAAAATAAGGAGTTCATTCTATATTCTCAGGGAAATTGTATGAAGAATATGTTAGGAAAAGACAAAAATAATCAACAATATAAGTACTTAGCACAGTACTTTACACATAGTACTTGCTTTTTAATAAATGCTTATGCTTATTACCACCTTCAAAGTTATTAGAATATTGTTCTAAGTAAGGTTATGATAAGTACTCAGGCATTGCTTTTTCATATATCCATCATGTTTTAACTTAATTATCATTTGGAATATATTTAAAGACTTTTGTTTATCTTGGGTGGGTTTTGTTTTGTTTTGTTTTATTTTTAAATTTAGGCTATCTCATACTGGAATACTGAAGCCATAGCTAGGGTTTGAGAGAAAAATTTTTTTTTATATTAAGGCAGGTTTTTTCCAGTTTATTGGTTTTGATGTCTTAAATGACAACACAAAAATTTTTTTTGGAAAATACTTAGCCTTAAAAATGAAGAGAATAAATTTGGGGATGGAGAGAGTAATTTTATGAAATGAATCAAAAAGAATTTTAAATTTTGGTAGCTTTTTTTTGGTTTGTTTTTAATTCATCAGCATCTTATAGCCAGCTTTGCATGTTTGTTCGCAAGAAGCATTGTGTTATACATTCAGTGTCAACATAGTAATATCCTGTCATGAAAAAGTTACTCATTTGACATACTGGTTGTATCATTAAAGCAGTGTGATTATTTGGATTAAAAACTTAAACTCATTTTATAAGTTTAAATGCTATTTCCAAGTTATCAAGAAAACCTTGACCTGGGAGTGAGGAAACCTGACTTCACTGGCATCCTGAGTTATTTAAGGGGGAATATCCCCTTTTGCACCTTTTGCCATTTATAAAGTGAGGTTGCTAGGAGAGGAGAGTCACAGGATGATGGATTTAGAGCCAGAAAGAACCTTAGAGGTCATATTAACCAAGATTAATTTTAATTTGACACACTTAAAAATTATAGTCTAGGCAATAGTGTATACATACATATACATATGCATATGCATATACATATACATATACATATAAAGGCTATTTTTCATCTATAGAGTTACCTATAGCTTTTGAGCTATGAAATTGGCCATATTTTTGTCCATATTTTCTTAAGTGAGATGCTATTCGTAAAGGGTTTAGCACAGTGCCTGGCATAAAGTAGGCATTTTATAAATGCTTTTTTCCCCTTCCCTTAACTTTCTTAAATAAATGATGATATGTTTGCCATAAAAAGTATTTGATGGTATTCTCTTTTATTAACATATTCTTATATCATTATGGTGGCAGTGTAAGAAAAGTAAAAGAAAATACCTGAAAATGTGAGTTTTTCAAAAAATGTTATATAAAAGTTGTAAGATTGTGATATTATCTGTAAGTTTGTACTTCTACCTCAAAATGACTATTTAATACAACTTTTTAAAATTATAAATGGGCTTTAGGGTGGCTAAATATATTTTTTAGGTCTAATACATTTAAACTTTACCACAAGATGCCTTAAATTGCATATGAAAATATTTTTATTTGTTCTTGTTTTGAATGTTTTTTCTTTTAATTTTTGTGTTCAGTATACCTTTAATAGCAAAAATAATAACTGTATTCCATTGCGAATCATTTAGTTTTTTCTAAGAATAATTATTGTTCTAAGTTAATAGTTATAATGAAAACTAATTATTAATTGATTTGAACAATTGATTTAAAGTAGAACTTTGAATTTCTTAGAGAGGCAGGTGTTTGCTAACGTAGACTTAAATAGGGTGGTGAAATTCTTGATTATAGTTTTATTCTCAGATTTACTGTCGTCGGTTTAGTTAACAGAAATTTATCTAGTAAGCCAAGTAAGCATGCTAGTGGTATACTGTGATGGAATATGTTCTTGTCCTTCTGCCAAAAGTTCATAATAGCAACAACAGGAATAATACAAATAAAGTATTTTAAGATTTATAAAGTGCTTTTTTTTTTCACAATAACCTTATGAGTTAAACAGAGTAAATATCTCCCTTTTACAAGAGAAGAAATATAGGCTTTTCTCCAAACTTGTTTGTTCTCATACTCCTTGTATCTAAGATGACCCGCCTGAAGAATTCCTTTTCTCTTTTTGACCTAGTAGTTTTCTGTTAAGGTGTTGAAAAAGTGAGACCTAAAGTGTGATTAAAGAAAAGCATAATTTTGTTTGATAAATGCTGAAATTTTTTTGAAAGACTCTTTCCAAATGATTTCAGTCTCCTACTTTTACATTATCTTTATTTTGTAAAAAACTCAAGTTGAAAAAAAGCACCTACATCCCTAGTACTGATTTCTTTTCTAGAGAAACCCAACAGGCATTTTTGTTTAAGGGATCAGCTTGGCCTTGATTAAAAAAAAACAAAAACATATGGGAAAAAGGATACATAATGGAACAATATGCCTTTATTGCAATTACCTCTTGCTCAAATGGATGGACACAGTGAAATTAAGTAGAAAGACACTTTTCATTTCTAAATTCAGACGTTGAATTCTGGCACCAGCTAAATGTTCTCTTTTGTGTCATTAAATGTGTTTTTTTCATATTGATGTTTAGTTTGATTGAATTATGTGATTACTAATGTATATAATATGTATTTTTCCTCTTATTCCAGGCACCAAGTATAGATGAAAAAGTAGATCTGCATTTTATTGCATTAGTTCATGTAGATGGGCATCTCTATGAATTAGGTAAGAACAACTTTAATTTATCTTGGCAAGGGAAAGGGGAAAGGGAGGTAATATCTTTATATTCCAGAGAAAGTGTTGTTATAGTTGATATTCATTGTTTATTTCAGTTCATTAATTGACCTATAATGTTGCCATTGTGTCAGCTAAATTTTCCTTTTAAGATTTCTTTTTGTTTAACCAGGAAAAAATAGAATTGTTTTAAGTCTAAGAAACTTATAATTCAAGGATGTCAGCACCACCTTTGTACTGTAGCAGATCAGGAAACAGAATACCATTACTGGAAACTGCTATGAATCATTGTAAAATTTGGATTAAAATATATATAGTAAGTTACCATCTCTATCTGGACATACTAGTTTAATCTTGACCAGTCATGACCCCAGGACATAATCAGAAAGCTGAATGACTGAATGAAACTAATTTTTAAATATAATTTAATATTTATAATGACTGGATTTCATGTATGACAATGCCCCAACTTAGTTTTTAGGTTTTTACATATGGTGTAGTCCTCATATGGCATGGCCTTTATCAGAATCTGATTTTTTTTCTAGCTTTTCAGAAGCCAGGGTTTTCTGGCAACTTCTCCATAAAGTTTGTGGTGTAAAGCCAAAATAGCCATTCTTAATTATAATCATATTCTCTTCTTTATCTAAACTCACATTCTCATCCAATCCATTCTGTTGCAGCAGGGCTACTCTAAATATAGCCATTGAAAGAGTCTGAGCCTCTGTAGACATTTTATCAAGATCTGGTAGGAAAAAAATCTCTTATGGCAGGATCCATTTTATTTTTGTCAGTATCCCCCATGCTTAACATAATAATGTTTGTTGAATTGACTTGATTCAACTCAGTGGGATGAGCACTTTTTTAGGTATATTTTACTTTCTTATTCTGTAATATTCATTGAAATACTATATATCATATTTCCTCTAAGAATCTTCTAAAACTTGGAAAGACAGGGCTCATGACTTGAATATGACACTGGAAACATGACTCATACAAAAAAGAGGCCTTAAGAAAAGGGGCAGAAGAGTGTCTATTTCAAGGAGAGGAGTATTAGCTATATGAAAGTTCATGAACCCAAGGTGAGAAGAGCAGAGTACATCTGGGGGAGCTAAAAAAGAGAAAGAAGCAAGTGATATTTGGAGGGGGGGCTATATTACAGAATGCCTAGTCAGAAAGAAGATGCTGCAAAGCACCTACTACGTGCAGAGCATTGAAATGTATTCCTAATATAGGTTATGCAACCATTAAGAGTGCTTTTGATCTACAACTCTCTGTTTTGCTTTGTTTCATTCTTTATTAAAAACAAGAGCATCTGATAAATTCTTTATTTGACTTGCTGATAATTTCATCCCTCAGCAGTTTTTTTAAAAAGTAATATAGAAAACTATTTTATAACAGCAACAAGAAAGAAAGAATTAGTAAAGTAGAGATGATAGGAATCTTGGGAGAAGGGGCTATGTCATTTTAGAATTCATAATTGCCAAGGTTTATGTGCTGGCCATAGTCAGAACCACACCCTAGGCTAGCATATTAAAAAGGGCTGGGGGTGGGTTCGGGGTACTGGATTGGATTCTTATAGTATAATAAAAAAGAATCGTATTTGAGAAGAAAGAAAAAAACACCTTAAGAAACAAATGTGGTTACACAGAGACTTCTTTGATTAGCACAAGACCTCTCTTCCATATCAAAGAGAAGTCATAAAATAAAGGGCAAATACAAAAGAGTGACACAAACCTGTAATGGTAGTGTCAGGGAAGCTAAACCTCAGAATGAAATCAGACTCATAGAAAATCATAACAATGATAAATCTTCCAGTGAGTTTGTAAGTTTGAGAGCAGGGTCCATGTGTTAATTATCTTTATTTCTCTGCTCAGTACCTCCCTGGATAGGCAGGCAAAACATGTGTGTTGAAATCGAATCAAGGGCTTTTCTTAGGTATGTTTAAGGTAAAGAATAGTCAGTAAGAAATAGACTCAGTGTTTAGCATAGATGGTATAATGCGATTAATAGTGGCAGAGCAGAATGACCAACTACTAGAATTATAGAAAGCAGAATTATTGTATTCTATTTTGTTTTTCCATCAAGGAGTGGGATGATCTTCAACTGAAAAAGTAAAATGCTCATAATTGAGATCCAAGAATGTGAAGAGAGTAAGAGAGCACCTAACTCTTTGATTATTGGCCCCTTCCCAATAAAATTGCAAGATATTTTTTTAAAAATATAAATATCAGTGTGGAACCACCATCAACAATTTTTAAAGAATTATGAATAGGACAGATTTTAGAAGATGGGAAATAAGACGGGACCTGATTGTCAAAAAGGAAGAAAGAGAATACAAAAGGAGAAGTCATTGCTGAACTTAAGTAGTCACATGTACCACAGGCAAATCAGCCATTCCCTCCTAACTCATCACCACCTTCAGAATATGGATAAAGCTACCCTTTTCTAATTCTGAGGATCATGACTTTCTCTTAGTCAGCATCTTTGTTTTCTTGCCTGTTGCAGCCACGCCCCATTCACAACTTGCAGTAGACTCAGCCCTTCCTAAGACAAAATTTTTTTCCTGAAAATGATATTTAGCTAATGTGTCAAGGTTTCTCTCTGCATGTGGATATCTAGTAATCGGCAAGGATTTATCCCATGACTACTATGTGCAGGGCTCTGTCCTAAACAGTGGGGATAAAAAGGACAAAATATAGTCCCCTGATCCCAAGATGTTAACAGTGTAATGAAGGAGACTACATGCAAATATCTGTGTACGAAAGATAAATTAGAGATAAGCACCAAGGGAGAATGAGGAGGAGCTTCTTGTAGAAGGCATGATTTTAGCTGAGTCTTGAAGGAAGTGAGTGAGAGCTGATTTTAGCTGAGTTTATTGAATGAGGAGGGGGACATAGTCAGACCCAAACTTTAAGGGTATTACTTTGATTAGAGAATAGGCAGGGAGCCACCAGGCTATTGAAGCAATCCAACTCTAGTGATGAGGGCCTGCCCCAGCATGATGGCAGTGTCCTGAGAGAGAAGGGGTCTCATAGAGGAGACATGATGGAGATGGAATCCACAGGATGTGCCATGGGTAGAAGGAGGGAGTGAGGAGGCAGGGATGCCACTTGAGTTTTGAGCCTGACTGCCCAGGAGACAGTCATGAAGAGAGGAATTTTCAAGGAGAAAGATCTTGGGTTTGAGATGTCTACAGGACACTCAGCTCCAGGAGTCTGGTAGGTAATAGAAGGAACTGGAGCTTCTTCTCCGAAAACTGGCAGCAGTCTTCTCCAGGATTTGGAATTTTGCAATCCCTTGTGACATCAGCCCTGGTGCACACTTACCAGCTAGAATGAGAAAGTCAACAGAATCATAGGTATTTAAGCAGAATGGGAATACTTCAGCTTGTGGCCTGGTGCTGTTCACAGAAACATCTGGGCCAGTAAGACCAACTGTCAGCTTTGAGTATGTCTCCCCAACAGTCACACGGCTGCTCCTGCATGCTTCTCTCTGCCTGCACAGTTGTGTTTCCTGCCACATTTCAACCAATGTTGCTTGGAAAAGGGAGATCCATCCCGAGAGGTTGGAGAAGGAAGTCTCCAGGGGTGTGCCACACAGCTTTGTTCTTAAACCTTTTCCAGTCCATGTTTTCAATAAAATCTTGCATAACAATCGTGATAATAACCACAGCTAACCTTTTTATGGTGCTTACTATTGCTAGGCACTGTGCTAAGCACTTTACACATTCTCATTTAATTCTCACAACAACCCTGGGAGGAAGGTGCTATTATTATTTCCATTTTACAAATGAGGAAACTGAGGAGAACAGCCTTTGAGGAACTTACATTCTTATAGGGGTAGACAACACATAAAAGAAAGCTGAAAAGGAATAGGAAAGAGAGAAGAGTGGGAATCCTCACATGGTGACACACACAGAAGAGAAAATCCAGATTCAGGAGCGTAGCTTGTTGAAGAATGAAGACGGGCTGGCCTGGGTGTCCTCTTTCAAATGGAGCTTCTGGGAAGAACCAGGCAACCAGCCAAGAGCCTGCAGGGACGGAGGGTATTTCCATATGAGAAGTCCAAGGTAGAATGAGCTTTCCAGGGTGAAGAGGTTTCTTTGGCATAGTTGAAAAAGTCAGGAATGTTGCCTGGAAAGGATTGAAGGTTTAGAATATGGAGAAAGCAAGGAATAGAACTTTAAAATCCTGTAGTATTTCAGTAGGTAGTACTGGGCTTCATCTAGCTATAAGTAGTCATAATTATTATTAGTTCTTCTCTTTTCTGTATTAATGTGCTCTGGGGCCTTGTTTTAGGAGAGGCAGGTAGTCCTGAGAAAGGCTTAGCATTCTTTTCTTGTTTATTCCCACGCTGATGTTCCTGGAGTGTCTCCACTGAGGTGTTGAAAAAGACCACAGAGGCCCATTTAAGATTATATCTCTGGGAAGCTCTCTTAACAGCTAGTGTCCTCTGTTTCAGGAAGGATAATTAAAGGATATTTTTTCACAACTTACTAATTGACCACGCTTTGGGGTGAAGGAGTTTCTTGAATTAAATTAAATTACCTCAACTCGTTTTACATTTTAAGCTGTTTTGGAAGTGGAAGGAAAATCTTTTCCCCCTTAGTGGAATTTCTGACACCAGTAATTAGGTGGGGAAGTTTCAGGGGGTATCTTAAAATCACATATCCATGCTCTCTTCCCCTACCTACAAACAGCTCCCTGCTCCCTTAATACAGCTGACGTCCAGTTCCTAGAGGAGAGGAGCTGTCTGGGTGTCAGTAGCTCCTTTTAGAACCTAAAGGTTGCTCTACTGCCCATATGTTCATGGACAAGGTCCTTCCAACTTCTTCTAGGAATTTAACAATAGCCCTTTTTATCCTTTGCTATAAACTATCTTGGTGGATTTTTTCTATATTCTGGCAGTTTTGACAAGTAATATTTAATTATATTTTCACACCTTAAGTTTTCTATTATGAATTTTAAGCATCCTCATAGAGAAGCTGAAATATTAAATGTCCACATTCAGGTAATGGTTGTGGTCAGAAAAAGTATGTGAAAACTTTTTTGTGTTCTGTCTGCACTCAGTATTAGTTCATATACATTTTCCATGTATTATCACTATTCTTATACTACTAGCCTAAATAACCATATTACATTCTTTGAAATTAATATATTAGCGTTTGCTTAGCCCTTACCTATTATTGAATTCTTTCTAATTTAGTAGTTGTTTGGGTTTCATTTTGTTTTTTTCTTAGCTGAGAGATTTCTAATTGGCCTTTCTTTATATTTTACACTTTTTGGTGAAAAGGCCAAGTTGTTAATTTTCAGGTTAAACTAGTGACTTATTAAGCCTATATAACAGTTTCTTAAGACAACAAGTCTGATTTTAGGAATTGGATACTTAGGATATGTCTGAGTTATTGACACCAGAAATTAGGCAGAATTTATCATAGTTTGCTGATTTAAAGAATCCAGGTGTAAGTGTTTCCATCTAAACTTTATTTTTGTGAGGATGTGGGTAGTATAACTTAAAGTTTCTGGGTTGCCAGTCTTCTATCTATTTTAATATTAAGGTAACATGCGTACAAGGGACAAATATCCTTGATGGTAAAATTGTTATAATAAAAGTGATAAATCACATCTACTTAATTCAAATCCAGGACTCTGTTGATTGTATTTCTCATTCTGATTTGATAGTATTTCTCACAGAGGCTCTAAAATTTATAGAATAAGATAATACTGTTGAATATGTTTTTCCAAAGTCTTTTGGCGTTACAATTTAAGATTATCAAACATTTAGTCTTATAATCTTAAAATACACCAACAGTAGACCTAAAACACCTTTGGAGATTAAGGATATTCATTCCCCCCCAAATTTTGTTAGGCCCATATGACAGCAAGGGAAAGTAATGTGTTGGGAGGGGATGTGGCAAAATTGGGACATTAATGCATTGCTGGTGGAGTTGTGAATTGATCCAACCATTCTGGAAGGCAATTTGGAATTATGTCCAAAGGGCTTTAAAAGACTGCCTGCCCTTTGATCCAGCCATATACCACTGCTGAGTTTGTACCCCAAAGAGATGATGAGGAAAAATATGTGTACAAAAATATTTATAGACACACTCTTCATAGTGGCAAAAATTTATAAAATGAAGGGGTGTCCATCTATTGGGAAATGGCTGAACAAATTGTGGTATCTGTTGGTGATGGAATACTATTGTGCTGAAAGGAATGATCAACTGGATGAATTCCATGTGACCTGGAAAGACCTCCAGGAATTGAATATAGCAACTTTTACTAGACAAACATTTTGCTTCAAAATGTATGTTTTCCAAATAGTTTTTTTTTTTTTTTATTTTTTTAAACCCTTACCTTCCATCTTGGAGTCAATACTGTACATTGGCTCCAAGGCAGAAGAGCGGTAAGGGTAGGCAATGGGGGTCAAGTGACTTGCCCAGGGTCACACAGCTGAGAAGTGTCTGAGGCTGGATTTGAACCTAGGGCCTCCCGTTTTTAGGCCTGGCTCTCAATCCACTGAGCTACGCAGCTGCCCCCTAGTTTTAGGGTTTTTTTTTTTTAAACAAATTATTGTCAGGTCTTAAATATGAAAGTAAAGAACTAATAAGTATAAATGATAAGATGTACTATTTCAAATGTTTGTTGATTTTATTATTTTAAATAGAATAAACTTTAATTTTATGTACTGTCTAAAACTGAGGAAAATAAGAGTTAAATGTAGATGAATGATTGAGTAGAGTTAAGCATAAAATACTTTTATTTTCCCAGATGGACGCAAGCCATTTCCAATTAACCATGGAAAAACTAGTGATGATACTTTATTAGAGGTAAGAAGACATTTTAAAAATGAACTTGAGAAAGGCATCTCTAATTTTGTAGCCTTCTTGTTATTCTGCCATGCTTTCATGACCTTGCTATTTTCTTAAAGCCTGGTAACAAAATGAAATTGCTGCTTAGCAAAGAATATATTTTCAAAGTAGAGGGTTTTCCCCAAATGGGTAAAAATATCAAATCTTCTTGAGGAGAAATCACTAATTTTTATGCTTACTTTAATGATAAATTTGGGGACGTGGGTAACCAAGAAGCCCAGTTGTGTTTTTAAACATTTTTGGCAAATGATAAAACTATCAAACATGAACTGCTAAACATGAAGCCACATAGTAGATATGAGTATGCTGCAACGTATTACCAAGAAAGAATTGTACTCTAAGAGTGATGTAAATAATCTCATCAGAGACACAGAACTTAAAGTTGATCATGTTTTAAGAATAGCAGATAACAGGTGGATAGCTCATGTATCCCCACTGGTAGCCATGTAATAATGGGGAAGTAGCAAACAAGTTGTGTGAACCTCCTTGATTCATGAGAGGACATGGACAAGAGACTCACAGGATGGGGATTGAACAGGTTGCTGTTTGTACCATTGGAAGAAATACATGTGTGGATGAAAGCACAGTTCCACTAAAGCAGGGGTCGGCAATGTATGGCTCTCGAGCCATATCTGGCTCCACCTCTCCACCGGCCAGTCCGGGCAGAGCCCCAGGATGTGACCCAGGGGGCCCTTCAGCCCCCACCCCATATTCCAGTGCCTTCCACCTCCATCCTCCTCCTTCCTCAGGCGTTTATGGCTCTCATGGCCAAAAAGGTTGCTGACCGTTGCACTAAAGTATGTTTTTTAAATAGGCCACCAGTCATTTTGAAGTTTCAAAGTGATTTTTTTGTTTTCTTTTTTACATTAAAAAAATGGAGTGAACATTTAGCGAGTGCCTCTGCTAGATACAGTGAGATGTAAAAAAAAAAAAAAAATACAGTCCATTCTACCATTTAAGCTAAAGCCCTTGAAGGACCTTTAGGTTGACATTTTCTAAATATCTACCTAAAGTTCAATCTGTTATTTTATGTGACATGCTCAGTTTTAAGACAGGCACCTCATTACAGATTTTAGATTGAGATATTTTCTTTTAAACTAAGTGTTGGTGATTTTTAGTTTTAGATATTTACAGTTTTCCAGCTACTCCTAATGTTTTCTTTCATGTCTTGGGAATTTATGGTAGTACTTTTGAACTGTCACTAAAGTTATAGGAAAAATTACAAAAGTAAACAAATTTATTCTTTATTTCTAAGCCCTGTTAACCACCTGCCTGACTCTTTTTATCCAACCTTTACATACACTGTGCTCTTATGCCCTGGGCCTTCGACTGTTCATTGTCTTCTACTCTATCCATTTCTATTCTCCTCCATCACTGCACTCTCCTCCCTTTCTGAGTCATTGTTTCTCAAGTGTTTATATTGGGTAGATTGATAATTATTATGAAATTAAAGGAAAAGAATTCACATTATACAGAAAATGATCTCTGTTCTAGTTTTCAACTATTACTATAATACTTGAAATATTTAGACTACATTGATTTTTTAGAAAGACAGCATAGTAATTGCTTGAGAAAAAGTAGTCTTAATTATAGTTCTTAAATTTCTTAAATTATAGTTTTTATATTTCTTAAAATTCTCTCCATCCATGGGTATCACTTCAAACCAGAGATGCTGTAGATCACCTGTACCAATTATGGAAAACCCCAATTTGCTAGAATTAAGGAGAAAAAACATTGCTTTTCAGGAAGTGCTGTTGAGAAGCTTTTGTTTGTTTCAGGAACAATGGAGAGGATCCAGATGTGTGATTTTATCAGTGTTGGGGATGCCTAATGTGGATACCAACTCTCCCAATACAGATTAATATTTCTGTAACTTGCAGTCTTAAATAGTTGTTGGGAGTTCTTTGATGTCAGGACTTGTCCATAGTCACATAACTCATATGCATTTGAGGTAGAATTTGAACCTGGGTCCTCTTGTCTCCAGGGCTGACATTGTATCTACTGTGGTACACTGCCTCTCATCAGATGAGGAATGTCCTATGTGAATTTTTGACATCAGATCATAAACTATTGACATTGTTATTAACATCAATCAATACCTTAAAAGATCTACTCACAAGCCAGTAATTTTAACCTTAGTTAAGTTTAATCCATTGATAAGCTGGTAAATATGTAACAACTTGTCTTCCTGAAAAAAAAAAGTATGCATAAAGTTTTATTTGCATTATTACTATTTTTCCATCACTTTCTTAAACCTTGGCAATCAACAAATCAAGCCTTGATTTTTAACATTTGCCAATTTCTGACATTTAAATGCTCACATTGAAAACAGATGGGAGTGCCAGTTTTTGTAGCCTCCAGCACAACCCTGGGTTAAGGGCTTTTGTTAACTTAAGAACTGAAAATTCTGACTTCCATCAGCGTCACGGGGATGTCTATAGCTCTTAAGAAAGACAGATGGAGAACTGCACATAATGGATGATAAAGTTGGACAGCAGCAGGGATGGGAACTTTATAGAAATTTGTTGAAGTCAGGGGTTTTATTGGTGATAATACTATTCACTATCAAAGATTATCCATCTGATTTGTTTTCCAACATGATTACCCAGTCAAAAGCCCATCACTTGTACCAGTAGATAAGCTAAAAAAGTTGTTTCTGGGTTCTAAGTACAAGTTCTGACATGCTACTGGGCTAAATGGATAGTGCTAGTTAAACCTCAAAGATGCTGTTTGCTTTGTCTATTCTCTTCTGCCCTCACAAAACAGCTTCGGGTTTGAAATTCTTTTTTTTTTTTAATTTTTTTTATTTTGGGTAACTCTGAAGATGTAGAAGTATAAAAGAAGTCAATTTTGAGTCTAATTTTCAGGACAACAACAGTCTACTGTATATATTTTGTGTAAATTAGAACAATTATGTATTTACTTAGCAACTGCCTCTGTTAGTGAAAGAATTCATTTATAAACTGAGATATTGCATCTTTTTGTCTTAATGTTTATAGGATGCCATAGAAGTTTGCAAGAAGTTCATGGAACGTGACCCAGAAGAACTAAGATTTAATGCAATTGCTCTTTCTGCAGCGTAGCTCATGCATAGTGACAACACCATTACTATATAATTTGTAACAAAAATAAAATTCCTAATGGCATACATCAGCAATCACAAATTTTGATATTTTTCCTTGGTATTCACCAGTAATAGTTTATGTGTATTAAACTTTGAATTAATCTGTATTTTGTGTCTTTTTCTCTCAGAATGTATGGAAGATCAACTATCCTACTTCTCAAAAATAAAACCCAAAGCAACATAACATAAATGGCACTCACAGTTGCACTCTCTCAGTATACACTCAATATAATAAATGTAAATTAATGTAAATACAATATTTGAATTAATTCAAGGATACATGATTTCATTTCTGTGGATGTTTCCTCCACTGCTGCAGATTCCAAGTCCTTTGTATATCTTCTGAGAGAATAATTATCATATCACCCTTTCAGTGATAGCATCCTTGCCAGTGGGTCCAACAATAGTTTCTATGCTTAAGCCTCCCAAATGTGGTCTGTCTCCTGAGCTCCAGTCCACTTTACCACCTGTCTATGGGACATTTTCCATTGGACGTTCCATAGGAATCACAAACATGTCCACAATGGAACTCAGTGAGTTCTCCCCTTCTCTTAACATCCATTTCTGTTAGGATGACCACCATTCTTCTGGTCACTCAGATTCATAACTTGGCAGCCCCTCACTCTTTCTTGACTCCCCTCACATCCAGTCCTTTATCAAGCTTTTTTCTGTCCTACCACCAAAACATTTCACATCTTCTCCTTCCATGCTCATCTCTTCTGATGTGGCTCTCCTGACTCATGTCTCCTACACTCCAGCCTACACACAGCTGCCAAGGTAATCCTCCTAAAGCACAGATCTGACCTTGTTGCTCTTCTGTTCAGAAAGCTTTAGGAGGCACCTACTGCCTTCAAGATGAAATACAACCTCCTCTTTATTTTTTTATTTTTTTTTTAAGCCCTTAACTTCTGTGTATTGGCTTCTAGGTGGAAGAGTGATAAAGGTGGGCAATGGGGGTCAAGTGACCTGCCCAGGGTCACACAGCTGGAAAGTGTCTGAGGCCAGATTTGAACCTAGGACTTCCCGTCTCTAGGTCTGGCTCTCAATCCACTGAGCTACCCAGCTGCCCCCTCACAACCTCCTCTTTAATCTGGCTTTGGCCAGCCTTTCCAGGCTTAATACCCATTACTCCTTTTTCACACAGACAAATGGGGCTAATTGTTGTTTCTTGTAGAATTTATCATGGTACCTCTCTCTGCTTTCACAAAATTTCCCTTGCCTGGACACAAGCCTTCTTTGGCTCCAACTCTCAGAACTCCTAGTTCCCTTTAAAGCATACCCCCAGTGCTGCTTACACCAAGACCCTTTTTCCTTCCCCATGTTACTAGTGATTCCTCTCTTCCCAAATTAGTGTGTATTTTATATTTAACGCTGTGTGTACATGATGGTTCCACCATATAAGCTCCTTGAGGGCAGAGATTTCCATTTTTCCCTTTGGTATCCTGGGCACCTGGTGCTTAGTAAGCACCTAATGGTCAAAGACTGCTTTAAGTTACAAAATACTTAGCTCACAATGAGCTAATTGTAAATTATTGTAAATATCACCATTGCCCCATGTTTTGGGGTTGAAGAAACAGACTTGAAGAGTTTAAATGTCTTGTTTACATGTTCTGTAGGTAGAGTTCCAGTTGGTCCTCTTTCCAATTACGACACACTTCTCACCATAGAAAATGACCTCACCACCAAAATAATGTGATAAGAGTATAAGAGAGGTATGAGGGGAAAATGGTCATGTGCTGCCTAATTGGGGAAAAGTTATTAAAATGGGGTTCAGGAAAGGGGTCCTCAAAGATATTTCATTTGGGATGAGCTTTAAAGTCTAGTTAAAAAGGAGCATTCCAGGCAGAGAGATCAGCTTCACTGGGAATATAAATGAAAGAAGGTAAAGGGTATTGTGGTAGAGCATCTGGGTAGGTGGGAACATAAAGTGAAGGGAAGGGAATTAATTGTATGAGATAAGAATAGAAACTAGGATGGTGCCAAGAGTGATTTGACTGTAATCCCATTAGTGATAACCACCAGAGGTAGGATTTGAATGCAGGTCCTCTGACTCCAGAACATGCTTCATCATTTTGCCGTCTCCTAGATCTGGAGCTTCAGGAAGAAGGCAAGGATAAAGCTTTGTGAGTCATAAGTGTTTATCAAAGTTTTAGGAATGAGTGATATTACCAGGGATATCACTAATAATAAGAGAAATACAGATTGAAAATAACTGGATAATAACCTTACACCCATGAAATTGTCAAAAATTAGAAAATAATATGTAACAATAAGGTAACAAATAGTGTTGGAGAAACTGAAAAAAAAAAAGGCACATTAATATGGTGGAACTATGAAGTGATCCAGTTATTCCAGAATACTTTAGAATTTTATGTGAAAAGTTGCTAAACTGTTGATACACTTCAACCATGCGATACTGTTACTGGGCATATTCCCCAAGAACATCAAACAAATAAGCACACTGAGGATATTTAGATACTTTCAAATAATAAAATTGAAAAGGTGTATGATTTTATTTTGATGTACCCTTCAATGCCATAGATTATAACCCATTAGTACTTGACCATCTTGTATGACTCATACTGATATGACCAACCAACCATCAAAATTCACCAAATGGGGCCCAATCACCATTCTAAAAGCCTTCTCACTTATTTTATATATATATATATGCCAAAATAATTCATAACTTTTTATGAAAGCAAACTGGAAAAGTAGGTCCCAATTAAATGGGAAATGGCTAAATACATTGTGATGTATTATGTAATGGAAATATTATTGCAAACTATGGGAAATAGTGTTTATTAATTGAAAATAAATGCTTATTAGTTGAAAAAAATGACGGGGTACTCATGGGTGTAGAAGATTTTATGTATTAACAGTCAAGCTTATTTGGCTTAATTGTTTTCTTGGCTTATAAGGTAAGGTCTAATACCTCTCATCTTCAGTTTTCAGTGATGACTTGGGTCTTTCCTCATAGGGTTGGTCACAGTTATGATTACTGTTCTGTGTATTTCCAGTTTGACTTCCTCCTTTGATCTTCCTTTTTTCTTATCCCTATTACCCTCCCCTCCAACTTTTCGATTTTAGTCAGTCTCCTCCATTTCCCCTCCCTAATGTAACTCTCCTTCCCACCCCCTCCTCTCTTATTTATTCCCCTTACTATAGTGCCTTTTAAATGACACCCCCCTCCAACCTCTCCCTCCCTTGCATTGCTTCCCTCCCCACCAACCCGTTTATTACCCTTCTAATTCTCTATAGGGCAAGATACAATTCTCTGCCTCAATGCATCTGATTGTTCTTCCCTCTCTGAGTCAATTTCAATGCACATAAGATTTAAGTATTACCTGTTGCCAACCTCTTAGACCTGTCCATTTTATTGGTCTTCTCCCCCTCCCCCCATGATGTACTTCTTTATGAAATATATGTTAGGTTGCCTCATTTTATCTCTTTTCCCATTTCTTAATATCTTTTTTACCTCGTTTTTTATATATTTTTTCACATATCCTATATAGTTTGTTACTGTACCGTCTAAGTATACTTCTAGCTACTTTGATAATAATAACAATTTTTAAGAGTTACCGATATCATCTTTTCTTATAGGAATACAAATCACTTGAACTTTTTGAGTTCCTTAAAAAAATCTCCCTCCCCACCTTTCTTAATTACCTTTTGATGATGCTCTTGGGTTCTGTGTTTGGGTATCAGATTTTCTGTTTATATCAAGTCTTTTCTTTAAGAATGCTTGGAAATCTTCTATTTTATTAAATGACCATACTTTCTCTTATAAGAATATAGTCAATTTTGCTGGGTAGTTGATTCTTGGCTATAGACCCAGTTCCCTTGTTTTCTGGGATATCATATTCTGTGCCTTCCAGTCCTTCAGTGTGAATGTAGCCAGGTCCTGTGTTAACCTAAATGTGGTTCCATGGTATCTGAATAGTTTCTTTTTAGTAGCTTTGTAGTTAGTATGTTTTCCTTGGTCTGGAAATTCTTGAACTTGGCTATAACATTCCTGGGTGTTGTCAATTGGGGATTTAATGCAGGAGGTGATCTGTGGATTCCTTCAATCTCTCCTTTACCTTCTTGCTCAAAAATGTCAGGGCAGTTTTCTTGGATAATTTCCTGTAGAATGATGTCTAGGCTCTTTCTTTTGTCATGATTTTCTGGTAGTCCAATAATTCTTAAATTGTCTCTCCTGAATCTATTTTCCAAGTCTGTTTTATCAATGAGGTGTTTCATATTTTTCTCAATTTTTTCATTCTTTTGATTTTTGTTTTATAGACTCTTGCTGCCTTGTGAAGTCATTTGGTTCTTGTTGGATTCTAATTTTTTAAAGACTGAATTTCATCCCTGAATCTTTGATCATCCTTTTCCTTTTGGTCTGTTTTTCTATGTAGGTCATCTTTCACTTTCTTTGCCTTATTTTCAAGCTGGTCAAGCCTGGTTTTAAAGGCACTATCTTCTTGTTTTAGTTCATATGCTTTTGTTTCCAGATGACAAAATTTGCTTTTTAAGTTCTTTTCCCAATTTTCTTCAGCTTCTCTTCATTGTTTTTTGAATTGTGTTTTGAGTTCTTCCAAAGTCTGTGCCCAATTCACTGGAATCTCTGAGTTTTTGCTTAGTGTTCCTTGGTCCTCCTCTCTTCCATTTGTTCTTTGTTCATTGCCTTGGTTAGACACTGATGATTGTAATTTCTTTTTTCTTTTTCTGTTGTTTACTCATATTTTTTCCTCCCCCCCACCCTCGCCCCCAATTAGCTGCATTCTTGCTCCTCTGTTTATTTGCTGAATTTGTGGCTTTGGACTAGTCTGTCCTGAAGGGGCTTCTTCTCTTCTCTTCTGATTAAGTGGATTAGGCTGATGGAGCTGACCTGTTTTGTTAATGAGCCCTGTTGTAAGGAAGATTAGTTAGTAATTAATTAAGTATTAAGGTTGACCTAGCAGGAAGGGCTGGAGCATTCCAAGATGGAATGAAGGAGCAGAAAGTGGGGCTTGTGCTCTGAGAGACTCCATTAGTGGTTGGCACAAACTTGCTAGCCCTGGGAGATCTCAGACCTGCATCTTGATTCCCTGGGATCCTGAGTGGTGGTGGCATCTAGCAATTAGACAAGAACTACAGAGAAGCATCAAGGGGAGGAGGAGTTTGGGATCTGGTGGACAGCATCTCAAGCACACTCTCTCTACTTGGATACCTTGGACCACCTTGGCTTTTGGCATCCTGTGATCATCTGTGGATTACCATGAAAAACCCTCAAAGCCACCCCACAGGCCCTTTAGCTGTGCTGGTCAAACCTGGCTGGAACCAGGTTTGAAGCTGCCTTCCAGTGACTCCATTACTTTTTCTTTATGCCCAGCCTGGCCTAGGTCAATTAGTATTAGAGAAGTCAAGTCCTCCCCTTGCCCTGTGGTTTTGCCCATTAGGTTCTAGTGTAGAATTCCCTATCCCACCTTTATTAATTCAAACATAATTAAAACTTAAAACCTTTTACCTTGCCTGTTGGTTTCAAAGACTGGCCTAGTGGTGACAGTTGGCCAACAGCCATTCTTATCAGTTAGGAGGAGTCTAGCTGTGTACTCTGGTCTCCCTATCCTGTCCCTGTCTCTCCTTCAACCCAGAGTGTGTACCCACAACCATTTAGATTATATTTTAACATCCCTGGTGCCCATCTTTTTTACAGCCCTGAGGCCAGATCTTCCCCAGCTGCCAGCAGAAGGTGAAGGTGAAGGTGTGGAGGCTGAAAGTAGTTACCCTTGTCCTCCTCTTTACTCCTTTCTGCTTCCCTACCAGCTACCCAGTCAGAGCCCTGAATTTCCTGTGGTGATACCAAGGTACTCTGTAGCAGCTGCAGCCTTCTCCCTCACATCCCAGGAAGCCGGATTCTTACTGAGGGTCTCAGCACAGTAGGTGAGAGAAGGGGTTTTAGAGATTGGGCTTCTCTGTACTCTGAAGGCTTCCTATCTGCACTATTGCTAGGCCAGATTAAGGCAGCTGAGCTGATCTGCAGAGCTGGATGTGGGTGGAGGCCAAAAACTCCAGAGAGAGGCCCAAGATGGAGAAGTGGTGGCTGAAGGCTGCGACTAGGCTGCCATCCTCCCTGCCCCTCTCCTCCAGCTGCCTCCCTGCCAGCTGTGGTCAAAGCCTTGAGACTCAAGTAGCTGGAGTGGCAAGGCACAACCTCTGGGCTGGAGCCCTCGCCCCAGTCCCACCAACCACCTGGGATAGCACAGTAGGTGGGGGAGGAGGCCTGGGACCTTCCTTCTTTCTTTTCCTTAAACCCGAGAATTCAACCTTCTCTGTGTACCTTTTAAGTTGAATTGAGCAGGAGTGGCCCCTGGCTCTGTCCTGTTGTAATATTTGGTTTTGTGTTCCCTTGGAAGTGCTTTGTTTTTGATTGGTGTGGAAGGGTTTTCATGGAGGACTTGACCTTTGCTGCTTCTAAGCCACCTTATTGATTCCACCTCCCCTGAGATCCAATCAAATTCTATTTAATTCAATCTTTTTTATATAAGCATTGATCAAGCACTTACCATTATCCTGTATAAAGTACTATGCTTAGCTTTTGGGATGCAAAAACTAAAGCGCTCTGAGAATTACAGTCTAATGTATGAGAAACCATTTACAGAGGCTCACAAAATGCTTTGCATATACTATATCTAATTTGTAATAAAATACAGGATAATCATAGGAAGGACTAATAAATAGTTGAAATAAGGAAAGATTTTACAAAGAAAATGATATCTGAGCTAAGACTTAAAGAAGCTAGAGATTCTAAGCGACTGAGGTTCTTCTAAACATGGCACCTGTAGGTGTAAAAATATGGAAATGAGAGATGTCATGCTGAATTCAGGGAAGAGCAAGCAGGCCATTTTGGCTGATATCTAGGATGCATGATAGGAGAGGAATGTGCTGTCTAGAAAGAGAGGTAGGAACAAGATCTGGGGGCCCAGACCAAGGAGTATGGTATGGAGATGTGAAATGCTGACTTTCTGATAAGCAGAAAACCAAAATGCTTTCCTTTGGTGGTTTATGTGTAGTTTGAAGGGTTGAGTAAGGAAGACAAAAATTTAGTTTATTTTTTCTGCTCAACTTTTCAAATGTTTGCCCTATCATGTTTTCATTATCTAGAACAAATAGGAGACCACTGGATATTTTGATTAGGGGAAAATCTTGGTTAGACCTGCATTTTAGGCATATTAATTTGGCAGGTCCATGGAAGATGAATTTGGGAAGGGAGCTACTAGAAGTAGGGAAATAATCAGATCATAGAATCAGATTTAGATCTGAAATAGTCTTAGCAGACATCAAATCTTTCAAACTCAAATTCATCTGGTAAATGAGAAAATGAAATACAAAAAGTTTAAGTGAATAATTATCATATTTCAGGGGAATAAGTGATAAGCACCTGAATTAGGGTAAAATAGGAGGATAGATGGGGGACACGTTATGGAGGTAGAATTAACAAGTCTTGAGGATTGATATGGCAGTGGAAAACTGAAACTCAGGTAAACTGACTTGTGCAGGGTTGTACATAGAACCTATGCTCCAAACCATGTCTTGTGGTTCCAAGTCCAATATTCTTTCCATTAAGTTAGCTGGATTATAATAGAATGATTCTGCTTTCAAAAGTAACCATTATGGATTGAAGATAAGTACCTCAAGAAAAGTCTAGCCATGTGTTAGAACTTTGTCCTTGTCTTTATTCAACATTTTAGTAGATGACCTTAATAAAGCTACAGGTTCTCCCTTATTATAAGAGAAGTAGTTAAATATGTGATGCTATATACCATATACTTGACATTGTGTACTAAATAGACTAAGTCTTTTATTTCTTCTTGTTAAACCAGTAATCTAGAAAGAAAGATTGTTTTTCTTTGAGTGAAATGAAAAGAGATACCTTTAAGGACTCTATAAAGTCCTAATAGAAACCATAGTCTGTTGCAGTTTATTTATTACATTTATACGCTATAGCATATCCATTATCTCCATTCCATTATGAGATCATGCCACTCCTTCCACTCTCTCCCCTCCATTTTCCATCTTAACTTCATGTGTTGTCTTCCCCTGTTAGAATGCAAGGTCTTTTATGGCAGGGACTATCTTGATTATTTTATGTATATCTCTAATGTTTTCCTAGTTAGGGACTTCTTTCATCTAGTATCATGTAATTAGAAATTGTGATTCCTATTCCATAATTTTAAATTGAAAATATTTTAAATTAAAATGATTTTAAAGTGTTGTAATGTGTTATAGAGTTTGGGGCTTGGAGTTTTTGTTTGTTTTACAAAAACGCATTTTAACAAAATTCATTTTAAAAATGACTAATTTTTATGCATGTTGAGATAGTGCCTGTTAGGTAAACCTCCTCCACTAGGGCAGTTAGGCTTCATATAAATAGTGATTCCCAAAGTGGGTGCTACCGCTCCCTCGTGGGTGCTACGGCAATCCAGGGAAGCAGTGATGGCCACAGGTGCATTTATCTTTCCTATTAATTGCTATTAAAATTTAACAAAATTAATTTCCAGGGGGTTAAGTAATATTTTTTTTGGAAAGGGGGCGGTAGGCCAAAAAAGTTTGGGAACCACTAATATAAATGAAAGCATGGCTAGTTTGTTTATTTTTTCTTAGGTGACCTTAAAGACTGGTTGGTTAATAGCCATTAAAGTTGTTTTTCTACTGCTTTAGCCTTCAAAACTCATTAAAAACAGACTATAAGGCATACTTGGTAACTGGTCAATCAATCCCAAATTGATAAATTGGCTGTGCCAATGGGCTCCCTCTTCTCATTTTTCACTAACAGGAAATTACAAAGCCAGCCCATTTCCATAAGGATAAATATAACTTTCTGTTTTAGTAGACCTCTTTGCTTAATATGATTTGTATTGAGAAAAGTGGGCATTTAAATTCCATATGCAAGAAGAAAGCATTAAGCAAAGGGGGTAAATGATCTTTTGGGTTTGACCAACAAGCCACGTAATCTATTCTCTATATTTTAATAAAAGATTAAAATTAAATGAAAAATTTAATAAAGAATCCCAGTAGAAATAAAAACCATTTTGAAGTAAGAACTTGTAATTATTATAAGAGATTTTTAAAGTTAATTCAAAGGGAATGTGAATATTTACAATGTGAAGTAAATTTTCTTTTAATCTAAGTGTTTTTCACCTTAGGACAAGATTCTCTGGGAAGAACCATACTTAAAAAGAAAGACCTAATCATCTTAACATTGACTGTTTGCACAGTGCTCTTGGAACAGTACTACCAAAGAAATTATTCATAATAATTAAGTGTGGAAAATGCTGATTTCCTGATAAGCAGAAAACCAAAATGCTTTCATCTAGTGATTTATGTGTAGGCTGAAGGGTTGAGTTAAGAAAACAAAAATTTAGTTATTTTTTCTGCTCCTTAGCTTTTCAAATGTTGACCCTATCATATTTTCATTGCTGAAAAGCTGCCTGGAAAGAAATGATTACTAAACCAATGTGCACAGCTATTGTTACTTGAGGCCAGCATCACGGGAGATAGCTAAACTCCTAGTGGACATCGGTCAGGGAATGTTGGAACTAGTACTTTGAGGTCATTGAGTTCAATCTCATTTTAGAGATTGTAGCCTTTTAAGGGTCTATGTTATTTATTTTTATTGATTATTTTTACATTATAATACCCTACCCCAAGACCTCCAATGCTTCACCATGATGGGAAAGTAACTTCAAGTTCACTAAAATTATGCCACTACAGCTCAAGCTCTGGAAGATCCCTGTGAAGTACTAATCTCCATGAAACCTAGAAAGACTTTTGAGCAATAATAGCCCATCTTCTAAAGAAGGGGTGGGGAGGGAAGGAATATTTTTATGTTCTGTATGTATTATATAAATTTATATGTATTACATTATACATTTATATGTATTATATATTCATATGTATCACATATTTATATGTATTTATAGTGTATATTTATATGTATCATGTATATTTATATGTATGCATGTGATTATGTATGATATATCACATTTATTATATGTATGTATATGTATTCTATATTTATATGTATTATATGTGATATATTTATATTATTGTATTATATATTTATGTATTATGTTATATGTGTATTATATTATACATTTACATATTATATATTTATATATAATGTATTATGTTTATATGCATGTATAATATGTGTTTAGATGTAATATATATTTATGTATTATATATTAATATTGTATTTATTTATATTATTTATTTTATATATTTATATATTTATATGTGATATATTTATATTACACCTACTATATAAATAGGCACTGGGCTGAGTTACAAATCATAGCAACTTTGGGAAGTAGGTGCTGTTATGACCCCCATCTTACAGTTGAAGAAACTAAGGCAAACAGGTTAAATGGTTTAACTAGGGTCACATAGCTAGTAAGTATCTGAGACTAGATTTGAACTCGATTCTTCCTGACTCCAGACCCAGCACCCTAGCTTCTATACCACCTAGCTAAGTTTGGGGTTGCTTCTCAGTAAAATGATGGCTCGCCAAACTTTGAAATATTGAAGAGTAAATACAGAACCAATTTAGTGAAAAGTACTTAAAAAAAAATAACCCCCTTCCTTTCTCTTTTAGCAACATCTCTAAGTCAGACAGGCAAAAGGCTGGGCAAATAGCAGTTAAGTGACATGCCCAGGATCACACAGCCAGGATGCATCTGAGGTCAAACTTGAACCTAGGTCCTCCTGACTCCAGGGACGATGCTCTCCCCACTGTGCCACCTAGCTGCCTCAATTGTGAAATTGCCTCCATGCTCGAAAAGAAATCTCAGTTCCTTGTTGTGAAAAACACATTTCTGGATTGTTTTACTATTTTATCAATAATAGCCCCATTGGAGAAGGGGAGAGGAGGCTCTTTTTCATCATTGCATCTACCTAGATAGCATGAAAGTTAATGGCAGGACTCAATTTACTATCATATGGCGCACGGGCTAAAGGACAGGCTCTCTGAGCATCCTACACATGTTCCGTCCCTTGAAAGATGAAAGGCAGATTGCTAGAGGGTTTGTTCATATCTTAGACATGAAAGGCTAGAAGCCGAAGAGAGGCTATAAATCAGGCTGCTCTTAAAATGCTGCAAAACTTGTCTGTAGGAGAATCTGCTGAATTATGCTTGGGTACCTGTGGTAGATGATGGCAAATATAATTATGCATGTATGTAAAAGGGTTCTGTCAGAACTTTGAGGGCTGAAGAAGATTCATTTTGAGAACAACTCATAGCTTTGTTTTATTGAGCTGTTTTCTCTTTCTACGCATAAAATTGTAAGTATTAGAAACCAAAACGTCATTTACCTGCATGTACTTTTGCTTACAGTACACTTTGTTATTAGGAATTTCAGGCTATTTGAGTTTCTTACTTATAGGCCCTAAAGCGTGATCTGCAGATAATTTGAGATGCATTCTTAAGAGGGGATTGATTTCTTTTAAGAACCTGATGCCTTAAATATTTATCTCTGTTTCAAATATGAAACGATAAAAGAGTGGTGCTCCATGCCATATTCTGTTATGGCTAGTAATTGGGCACATATGAGGTATTTAAGATAAGAGTACAATAATACTGCAACAGTTTTTAAAGGAATCTAGAAAAATCTGGTTTTCACACAAAACAAACTTTTAAAGAATGGACGTTTTAAGCTTGTTATTCACTTTCCTATTTGGGCTGCCATCTTTTTTTCTTCTTTTCTTTTTCTTCTCCAGAATAGAGATTGGGGTTGCACTAGTTGCTGCAACAAGTAAGTACTTCAGGATGTCTTTTAGCCTTTCTTAAGGGAGTAACCAGTGGTCATTTATTTATTTTTTTTGCTCTAAGGAGAGTGTCTGTAGAATTTGCCCATTTTTTTTGCTAAGTTAATAGTAAATAGAGGTAGAGAAGAGAAGAGATTCAGACTGTTGTCTTCATCTTTTTTGAACTCCCCATTATTCATTTTGTCATGAAGAATTTCTGTAGATGAGATAATTTGGTGAGTAATAAATAGCTTCAAATTGCTACTTTAGGGATCCCTTAGTGATTCAATTATAATCCTTTTAATTGAAGATATATACTAAAGTTTGTGGAAGTTAAAGGGAATGTCTAGAAATCCTCAATACCAGTTACACTTAACCCACTGATAATAAGTGCCCAGGTCTTGACATAAGATTATATTCTACAAGTTAGAGCTACTGCCAATACAAGCAAATAATCACTGTGACCTATAATAATAATTATTATAGAGGATTTTAAGTTTTACAAAGTGCTTTACAAACATTTTCTAATTTGATTCTCCCTGCAACTCTGAGAAATGAGTGTTATTATTCCTATTTTACAAGTGAGAAAACTGAGGCCAAGAGGTTAAGTGACTTGCTAAGGGCCATACAGGTAGTAGGACAGGATTCAAACTCAATTTTTCCTCACTCTTGTATCCACTGTACCACCTATATTTCAATACTCCTCTCCATCATTGTAGACTGAAACACTTTTGTGGTGTAGCTTTGGCCAAAAAAAAAAAACAAACCCAAAAAACAAGACATTGCAGCCAACCTGCTAAAATACTTCTTCCAAAGTAATTAGGCCAGTCTTCAAACAAATAGACATAAAGGCTCTTTGAAATCAGATTAGTTTCAATAGCAGGACTGCACATGAAGCTTTTCCAGTTTGGTAGGACCTGCCAGGACTTGTATTCCACTGGCTGTAGTCTTTGAGAACCATGGGTCACTTCCACAAAAATGAAGCAACAAGAGCAGCACTTTGGTGGTTGTGACCTTAGAAACATTTTTAAAATATGCAAAACCCTATCAGAATCTTACAATCAATAGCTCTCGTTTCTATAACTGTTTAAAGTTTTCAATTTGCTTTACCCATAAACACTTTTTTTGAGAAAATGTGGTCAAGCCTGTACCTTAGAAATGTATTGATTTGGCAATTGTGTGGAGAATGGATTGGAGAGGGGAAAGACTGGAGGCTATTAGACTACTTAATACTATTATAACAGGCCAAGTGAATTTATTATCTCTGTTTTGTAGATGAGAATATTGAATCTCAGAAAAAGATAGTGGTTTGCCTATGGTCAACCTAGTTAATATCCAAGTCTGAGGTTCTTTTCTTCTATATCATGAGGCAGAAGGCATTTAATGAACACCTACAGTGGGTCCTGGAAACTGGGGAGGATATAGAGGTGTGAAGATAGGATTAACTCCCCCCTTTTAAGTTAATCAATCAAAACTGAAGTACCCCTACTTAGTACCTTACCAGTCACTAAGTATGAGAATTCAAGCAAGTCACTTGCTAAAGTGGGTGACAACTCCAGAGGCCACTGCCCCACCCCTGGGCAGTGCTATGCAAATTGAAAGACTGAGATTGGTTCCTGTAAAGTGGAGAAGGGACAGGAAGTGACATGAAAAAAGGACTATAAAAAGTCCTGAACTTCCTGTCCAAGGGACTTCTCTTTTGGAGTTCTCCTTTGAATTTCTTCTCCTTTGGAGTTTATCTTTGGAGACTCTGTATCGGTGAGCTGGACTGAAGGAGGAGACTTTTCCCCTGGATCCCGTGTTGGTTTGCTGGGTATTTGACCTTCCTTTCCTGGCTTCTGGGGAGACTTGTTCCAGAGAGGTCTTCCTTTCCTGGAGGAGGCTGTGTTGGTGGTACCATTGCTGAAGACACCACTGTGACTCCTGGCTTAAGAGATTACCATGACTCCACATGGAGATCATGGAGATCAGGACTTGAGAGCCCTTGCCAGGTGGTGACCTAGACAGAAATTATAGGGTATCTAGCTAGGCAATACTTTCTATTTCCTTCCTACACTTCTCTCTTTTACTATATCTATATTAAACTAAATTGTTAAGAGTGGCTAACAGACTCATGACTTGAGTCTGCAACCACATATCAGCAACCACATATTACTTTAGAACTTTCATATTTAGCATAAAACCTAAATTTTAAATTCTTACAGAGGTTTATGATGCCCCTCCCATATTTCCAGTCTTAAACTTACTCCCCTCCATGTACTTTATAATCCATCTCTTGAGCCCATGCATTTTTCACTGGCTAGTCCTTAGGTCTGGAATTCTCTCCAATCTTGACTCTACCTCCTGGATTCCCTGATTTCCTTCAAGTCTCAGTTAAAATCTTATGTTGTAAGAAATTTTTCCCAGTTCCCTTAATGTGAGTGCTGTGCCTTTGCTGATTTTCTCCAATTTATTTTTATTCTCATTCTCTCTCTCTCTCTGTCTCTCTCTCTGTCTCTGTCTCTGTCTCTGTCTCTCTCTCCATCTGCTTATCTATGTATTTATCTATCCATTCATCCATCCATCTGTCTATCTATCCACACATCATATATAGCACATGTATTTGTTTGGTTTTGTTTATATGTGATTGTTTACATGTCTCTCACATCAGATTATAATTCTTTAAGGAAAATAACAGTTTTTGCCCTTTTTTCAATATTTACCACAGTGTGTAGCACTGGAAGATACCTAACAAATGTTCATTGGTGGACTTGTTTTTATTTAGTTGAGTAGACTAAACAAGTCAAAAAATTTGTCATGTACTTATTAATTAGGTATCCCATGTCATATTTCTCAAATCTACTCCTTTCTCTCCACTCACAATACCACCATTCTAGTTCAAGGTATTCATCATCCCTCAACTGTACTGTTTCTGTAGCCTCCTGTGTTATGAAGAATATTTATTTTAGGCTGTAGTGGCTTCCCTTTAAGGGAACAAGTTAGAGAGTCCTCAGGACTTGGTTAGCCAGGATGACTCTGGGTAGAAAAATCCCAGTCTATGTGGAGGTACACCTCAGGAGCTTGAGCCAAATTCTACTACTCTGTGGGGGATTCCTTTCTGACCCAACCTTGGCATTGTCATTGCTGTGGTGAATCAGGAATCATTCTATCAGCTAGGAATGGCATCTTTTTTAAACTTAATCTAAGTAAAGTTTATTTTAATTGCATTTTACGGTCCTTTGGAGTTTGTATTGCATTCCAGTCCTGAACCTCAACCCTTAGACAGGCCTGACTCAGAATACTTCCTAATTAGTTCCCCCTTTTAGGTTCTCCATTTCCAATCTATCCATCATGCAGCTGCCAAATGAATATTCCTCTGCCAACCAAGTCACTCCCTTTCTCAGAAATCTTCATTAGCTCCCTATTATTTCTAAGCAAAAACTTCTCAGTCTGGCATTTAAAGACCTGGATAATAATTACTCCCACTTACATTTCCAGTTGTTTTTATTGTTCTTTTATTTCAGTAGTGTCCAACTTTTTGTATCCCCATTTGGGGTTTTCTTGGCAAAGATCCTGGAGTGGTTTGCCATTTCCTTCTGTAGCTCATTTTCTAGATGAGGAAACTGAGGTAAACAGGGTTAAATAACTTTTCCTGGGTCACACAGTTGAGGCTAGATTTGAACTCAGGAAGATGAGTCTTCCTGACTTCAGGTCCTGCATTCTTTCCACGTGCCATCTAGCTGTACAATTCCTGACCTTCATGTTATTCCATTTAATCCAACCTACAGCCCAAACAAACTAGCCTGGCAGGTTTTTACTGAAACTGACTCACCATTTTCTTTCTCTGTACCTTTGTACAGGCTGTCCTCCATCCCTGTAACACATTCCCTCCTCATCCAAGATCTCTAGACTGGCTTAACTTCAAAGCTCAGCTCAAGTGCCCAGAGTTGTTAGTGTCTCTTCCCTTCTCTAGTTATCTTGTATTTAATTATCCATTTACCCAAATATCCATCTCATATTCTCCTAGGAGACTGTAAGAGTCTTTAGGATGGAACTATTCTATATTGGCTTCTGTAGCTTCAGGTCCTTGGAGGGTTCCTTGTAGATGTTGTCCAGTCGTTTTTAGTCATGTGTCTGACTCTCCATGACCCCATCTGGAGTGTTCTTGGCAAAGATACTGGAGTTTGGTTTGCCATTTGATTCTCCAGCTCATTTTATAGATGAAAAAACTGAGGCAAACTAATGACTTGCCCAGAGTCTCACAGCAAGTAAGTGTCTTGAGACCAGATTTGAACTCACAAAGATGAGTCTTCTCGTCTCTAAGTCTAGTGTTCTAACCATTGGGAAAACTAGCTGCCCATCTTTGTACATAATAGTCACTAAGTGTATGCTTATTGAACAAAATTGCATTGAATAGGACTTCATA
Source organism: Gracilinanus agilis (assembly GCF_016433145.1). Taxonomy (NCBI): domain Eukaryota; kingdom Metazoa; phylum Chordata; class Mammalia; order Didelphimorphia; family Didelphidae; genus Gracilinanus; species Gracilinanus agilis. The sequence continues at coordinate 558,677,315 of NC_058132.1, read as the reverse complement.
TTGCAAGTTGACTATTATAGTATCAGCCAAAAATTCAGGAAGAGATAGCAGTATAATTGAAAGTATGTCAGACTAGGAGCTAGAAGAACTAGCTAGAACTAAGAGAACCTCTCCAGACCTCAGTTTCCTTATCTGTAAAATGATGGAGGTTAGCCTTGATGATGTCTAAGGTCTATTTCAGTTCTAACATTTTATAATTATAATTCATGAGTATTCAAGCTTGCCTTTCCAGATTTATTTCACATTTCTCTCTTCATGTTCCAGACAAACTTGCTTCTGTACCAAATCAGCATTCTATCCCCCTTTTTCATGCTTTTGTAGAATACTTCCTTTTCACTTCCACCTTCCTTTGCAATGTGACTCATGCAACTCTTCTAACTAAAAGTTTTTCCTGATTCCCTTCCTTGTTAGGGCACTCTCCTACTCAAATTATCTTGTATCTGCTTCTCTGTGTACATTTTGTATTTCTCCCCCAATACCACCTCACTAGAAAGGAAGCTCCTTGAGGGAAGGGAATATTTTTGGTTTTCTCTTTTATTTTCAATGATTTGCACATAATACTTGTCTAACCAACGGTCACTGAATAAATGTAGTGAATGGTACAAAAAGGACCTTTGCATAAGAAATTGAAGTAGGTACTCTAGTAACCTTAACATTCCATGATCTACCAAATGCTACTAAGAAACAATTCACTCCCCTTTAAAAAAAGATTTAATTTGTGATTAGAAAGTTGAGTTTTGATAACAGAGATTGATATTGTTAAAATATACATGGGATCTGATCCTAATGACTTTTATGTAGATAAGAGAAAGAGATAACCAATGGACAGCTCATGTGTTCCCATCATTTTCTTGTTAAGTCAATAGAAATTAAGGAAGATGTTCAGCATGTTGGGTGAACCACATGTATTGAGTTTATGGGAGGACATTGTCAGGAATCTTATGGGAAGATGTTATTGGACTAATATCTACCATCATTTCCTAACAACATGGATTAGGTCTTCCTCTTTCCCTCCTGTGCTAGGGATTTGCTTTCTGTACCAGGAGACAAAGTTGTCCCAGCTATATAAAGTCTGAACCTTTCCAACTTGATGCGTTTCTGAAGAACCCAGGAATCACCATGTTCTAGGTAACAACCTTCTCTGATGACTTTATGGGGATGAGAGAGCTCTGCATCAAGAGAAACCACTCGTTACTTATTGCTGCTTTGTTCAGGTAAAGCAAACCTCTTTTTGTTAACTCTTCAATGACTTGTGAATACTTCATTTTACCCCAACATTGAGTACAAAGAGAGTTGGAGCTGCTTTCACCAGCAGGTATGGATGGGTTGAGATCTGCATAATGAATCCACACTGATGAAATCACAAGCTCACCTGACTTTTTGAGTAGATATAATGGAGATAATTGTGAGCTGGTTATATGAGCCATGTGCTTTGGCATTTTTATGAGCATATGGGATTCAAACCCAGGTCTTTTGGATTCCAAATTCATGAAGCTCATTATCCCTCTGCCAAACACTCAATTCCAATTATAAAAAGTATTTCATTTATGAAATTGGAATATAAAATATACATAAATTATATATATTCCAAATTATATTAATTTCAAATATAAAAAATTCCAATTATAAAAAGTAGAGTTTGTTGAACTTAGAATCCTCATTATGATCTAGAGATGGAGAATGTAGGAAGAATAATGTCCTAATATATGCCCCCATGCAAGTTAGGTTAGCTTTTCCTTAAAAAGAATTAAGATTCTTCTATAGACCTGGATGACTAATGGGGACTAAAGGTTCTGGCTGTTGCCATTTGTTAGGACCTTATGCTAGCACTCTTAGTTTTGGTTTGATTTGGGGATGAAATGAAGCACATATAAGTCAGTGGACAGTTAAAAGGAAATTTATCTTTCCTTAACACTATGCAACAAAGAAGCACAAGAGGTATATCCTTATCACTCCCCCCAACTCCACAACACATATCCACACCTTCTTTCCATATGGAAATGTAGAAACAGGGTAGGATTTGGTGACTCAGTGGTCTTCAGACTTTTACAAACGTCTAAGGGGCTCCAGACTCCACTTAGGTAGGATTTTTTTATGTTCTTAAATGACTAGGAAACTGTGTCAAGGGAGGAAGGGGACAATCATTTTCCAAGACAGTTTTGTTGCCTTTTGAGGGGAGACCTTGGTTCTAACACAACATCAGTTGCTGGTCACTGATGCTTGGTTTGTGGATCATGGTGGGCAACTTGGACAAATGAGCCTTACTCAGCTGAATCAGCAACAGGTTTCTTCGATGGCTGTCCTTATTGAAGATTCTTTTTCTGCTACAGCTAAACAGATCTTTTTGCTAACTGTTGAATGACCTCCAAGGGTCTAGTTTTGTTCCGTTATCTAACTGAAGCTACCAGGGGACTCCCCTGAGCCAGTCCCAAACCAGAAGAGAGGGTAAAAAAAAGTTGAGAGGCAGAAGAGGAATAAAATTTTGATTGATGCCCTCCTACATTAACATTGATTTGGAGGCAGTGAGGTGGCACAGTACATAGAATGCTAGTCCTGGAGTCAGGAGGACCTTGGTCTAAATTTAGCCTCAGATTCTTCCTAGGCAAGTCACTTAATCTTATTTGCATAGCCCTTGCCTTTCTCTCTTAGAGGAGTTACTAGGATGAAGGTTAGGGTTTAAAAACAAACAAACAAAACCAAAATATTGACTTGCTTAACTCTGTTTAATAGCATATATATATTCTAATGTTTTCTAACTTATGATCAGAGATTCTGAGACTTGAGAATTTGGTTCTGTGGAATTTTTAAAAAAAATATACCCATATACCACATATTTTGTAAGTTGTCCTTATCTGAAAATTATGAGCAAATGTAGTTTTCTGAGATTTCAGTGGTTTGATATCTTCGACATCTTTTAGAAAGAGTTCTGTATTTGGAATTAAAGATTTGGGGGCAAACCCCACATTTGATATGTAGGACCAACCTTTCTAAACTTGTTTCCTCGTTTTTAAAATGTTGTTCAGCCATGCCTATTTTTTGTGAGGTTTTCTTGGCATGGATACTTTTGCCATTTCTTCTTCAGTGAATCTTTTTGTCAGGCAATCAGAGGTTAAGTAACTTGCTCAGAATCGTCATACAGCTAGGAAGTATCTGAAGCTGGATTTGAGCTGGTCTTCCTGACTCCAGGTCTAGTGCTCTTTACCACTGAGTCGCAGCTGTCTCTTGTTTGTAAAATAGTGATAATCATATTTGCACAACTCCTCTCACATCCATCCCATCCTCTTTCCTCCACTAATTTTTATTTATTCATTCACTCATGCTACTACCACCCAATTCAGATCTATCAACTGGACTATTCCAATGGCTTCTTAATGCTCTCTGTCTCAGATCTCTCCCCTCTCCCAACCCATCTTCCATCTTCATGGAATTGCTCTTCCTAAAGTATACCCCTCAGTTCAAGAAGTTTCAGTGACTCTCTATTGCCTCTCTTGTAAAATACAGATGTGTCTACCCCTCATTATTCTTAATGCCTAAGACGAGTAGCACATCACTTCTTAATAAACATTTATTAATTGCCTGCTATGTGTCAGGCACTGTGCTGAGGGCTGAGAATAAAGAATGGGGCAAAAGACAGTTCTTGATCTCAAGAAGTTCACAATCTAATGTTAAGAAGAGAAATCTGCATGTTCCCCTCCCTTCCATTTCACTACATGGTTAGATAATTAGTAGGTAAATAATTCACTGAAAATTTCAATAATAGAATTTCTGTAAACTCCCCCAAGGGGGCAAGTAGGTGGTCAGGCCTAGAATTAGAAAGACTCAGTTTCCCAAGATCAAATCTGATCTCAGATACTTACTAGCTGTGTGATCCTGGGCAAACCATTTCATCCTCTTTGCCTCAGTTTCCTCATCTGCAAAATGAATTGGAGAAGAAAATGGCAAACCTCTCTGGTATCTTTGTCAAGAAAATCCCAAATGGAGTCACTAAGAGATGGATTTGACTTGAAAACTGTCAAACAACAACAAACTCAAATTAAAGCTAGATCAGTAAAATTTAAATGAAATTTGATGGGATTAAATAGAATGATTCTATTGAGGGAGGCAACATAAAGAACACTTTCATGTTGGGACAGATCTAAACATTGCCCTTGTGATGAAGGTATCCTAAAAATTTGGTTACCTATTAACCAAATTTGGTTACCTATTGTAGTTTAAGCTAATCTGCAAATAGGCCTAAAGCAGGTTTGGGAGAAGAGATAACTGAGGCATATGTTCATAATCAGCATAATAATTCAGATGCCAGACTAGGAATATGGAATGAACTGAACATATTTAATTTCTACAAATAAAGCATTTTTCTCTCTTTCTGGCTCAAAACTTGTTTGACTGGAAAAATCCCAAAATAGCTTCAGTAAAGAGACATACTATTCAACAAGATTGATTGGAATTTTGGTCTATCCTGTAATGATACTATACCTCCATCTTACTGTTTATTAGGAAAAAATGCAGCATGAATTTTTATCTAAATCTTTGACTTGAGGGGGCCAGGAGTCTTGTTTTCCTTTTTGAATAACTATGTTTACACAATCTGAATCACCCTAAGCAATTCTATCAGCATTCCAAATGATTATTATTCATGCCTCCTTTAGAGGTATTGAATTTTTTTAAATGTAGTTTGGTATGGTGAAATGGGGATGGAATGAGATCAGATATGTTCCACAGGGATATGGGATAAGCCAATTTAAACTTTTCATTTACACTACGATAAAAATAGACAGAGAAGTAATCAAGACAATATTTTCATTTTGTAATTTCCTGCCACTTTAGCTGGGTTTCCTATCTAAAAATCAGAGCTATCTCTAGGGTATAGAGAATAGAGACGATTTTACTGAAGTTTCTAGCCTCCTGGGCTGCATTTGGTCACTCATACAAGTGAAGGGAAGGCAATTAAAAACATCTGAGACTAATATACATGTAATCAGCTCATACCTACAATTAGTCCCCAATTTAGAGGGGAAGGGCAAATATCTGGACAGTCTTTTGCTTACATCCTTCCTTCACTTCTATCCTCTTTAACAAAGTAAGGCAAAGTGAATCAAAATCCCATCTTCCACTTATACTACAGGTGTATTTAAAGCCTTCATCAGTCTGGACCAAACCATCCTTTTCATCCTCATGTGACTCTTCTTTCAAAAAGAAATCTTAAATTGCTATCTTATTTTTTAAAACATCTAGATTTCTTTTAAATTTTTAATTAACAAGAAGTTCTTCTCTTCATTGACAATGAAAATAAATTAAAAACCCTTTAATAATTATTTATAGTCAAGCAAAGTAAATCCACTTTAGCTAATGTTTAAAATTATATGTCTGAAAATTGTATCTATCACCTATCTGTTGAGAGATGGGTAATGTGCTTCATCATAGGTCCTTCTGAATTGTGGCAGTTCATTAAATTCTTCAGGGTTCTCAAGTCTTTCATAGTTGTCCTTTATAATGTTGTTAGTCTATAGATTGTTCTCTTGTTTCTGCTCACTTCATTCTGCATCAGTTCATAACAAGTCTTCCCAGGTTTCACTTACAATATCCCTTTCATATATGACTCCTCTTCATAGGTTCTGCCATTCAGCCAAATGTGACTCCGAGCTATTCCCCAAACTCAGTCTGTCTCTGTAAGATATTCCATAATTCTTAGAAATGTGCTTCCTTTTTATCTCTGCTTCTCAGAATCCTTCCTTCCAAGCTTGGCTCAGGTGCCACCTAATTAGAATCAACTTTTGCTGATTCCCTCCAATGAGTACTCAATAAGTACTAATTACTTAATTTACTTATGGTGTGTTTTACATCTTTTCACTCCCACAGTACAATATAAGCTTTATGAGAGAAGAAGATACTTTCTTTTTTATTTTTATTTCCAGTCCCTAAAATACATGACTTGTATCTTATAGTGGCTTAATAAATGTTTATTAAATTGAAGTTGCAAAATGTTGCTTTTTTGGTAACTTCTTTTCCCTTTTAAGGACATTTAAGGAAATCCTTTTAAGGATACACATTAAAACCTGGTTTTTATCTACATAGGCTGGACATGCAAGGGAGGATAATGCCAAAACAATGTCAACTGCTCTGGGCTCTTAACTCTCCTATGTCCCAGTAAGAGAATATTCAATTTTGTGTTGAAACAGAAATTTACCCAATTATACATCCATTGCACAACAAGCAGTGTTATTAATGGGTTCTCTATAGTTTGGCAAAACACTTCATAAAACAAAATGTTGAGTTATAGTGTTACATGTAATAGGAAACTGTAGGGATATGTTATAGAGGAAAGAGCACACTGAATTTGGAATTTCAATTTGCATTTCAAATTCCAGATTTCCTACTTGCTGCCTATGTGTAACAGACAAGTCAGTTTGCCAGGGAATGGATTTTTTCTTGGCCTCCTCTTGCTAGGGTCTTCCCTCACAACAGCCTCTATTTCACAGACTGATTCTTAGAGAATCTGGTTTCCTTGATTATTCTGGTGGAAATCAATAATGAATAAATTGATGTTTATTTGAGAAAGAATTTTGAGATGTGTTTTCCTATTGCTTGCTTTGCAATTTTGTCCTGATTAAATATTTTAGTACTTCAGTGTTTGGTTCTTGCCTGGTTTTTGGGTGATGTGCTAGTTGAATTTAGATGAGGTTTGGTAATATTGAGGGAATATTGAAGGGCTGAAGTCATCTTCTTCCCAGTGTATTCCTTTCCTTTCCTTCAGACACCTTAAGAGAATCTGGAAACAAGTGGCTTCTCTCTCAAAGCTGAAAGCCAGAAGGTCAGGATCTCTCCACTCTCAGGTTCTCACCAGTTCTCCCTCTCATGTAGGTGGGAAGTAGTGAATAATAGATTTCCAATAATAAGGAGAGTTCTATGCAAATAGACTTTGAGCCACAGGTTTCAAAAGGAAATTGGATTGCATTTTGTTAGGGCTTGTCTAGTAGATGGAGTGTTGAGCTCAGTCTAAAACTACCTGTTAAAACATTGCTAGTTTTGCAATAATGGACCATATTTGTACATGGTTTTTTCTATTCCTTCCCCTTCCAACCACCCCATAAACCCTGCTGACAAACCTGGCAAATATGAGTCAAAGAACCATTGTATTAAAATGGCATGCTTTAAAGTTTAATATGCATAATTTAAAAGTTTTTAATATTTTATTTTTTCTAGTTATATGTAAAACAATTTTAATCTTAGTTTTTTACAATTTTGAGTTCAAAATTCTCTCCTATCCTCTTCTCCCCTCCCACATCATTGAGAAGGCAAGCAATTTGACATAGATTAAAAATGTGCAGTCATACAAAACATATTTCCATATTAACCACATTATGAAAGAAAACACAGACAAAAATACCCAAGAAAAATAAGAAAGTAAAAAAATAGTATGCTTCAATCTACATTCGTATTCCATTAGTTCCTTCTCTGGAAGTAGATAGCATTTTTCAAAATAAGTTCTTCCAAATTGTCTTGAATCTTTATATTTTTGAGAATATCTAAGTCATTCACAGTTGATCATTGTACAATATTGCTGTTACTGTGTACAGTGTTCTCCTGGTTCTATTCATTTCACTTTATATCAGTTCATGTAAGTCTTCCCAGGTATTTCTGAAAGCATCCTGCTCATCACTTCTTATAGCACAATATTATTTCATCACAATCATGCACCATAACTTTTCAGCCATTCTCCAACTGATGGGCATCCCCAAAAGAGCCACTCTAAATATTTTTATCCTTTTTCTTTTAAAAACTTTTTTTAAAAAGTTCTTTGGGATACAGGAGTTTATTGTTTTATTAACATTTTTTTCCATAAGCTCCCGAAGCTACTAGACAATCAACAAAACAGCAAATCAAGCCTTGATTTGTTGTGTTTGCTGATTTTGGAGGTGCAAAATCTCATAAAATTAAAATTTAACACGTGGCTCTCAGGACCTGACACAATCTAGCTCCAGAACATCCTGGTCAAGGACAGTGGGTTGGGGGCGGAGAGGGAGGCGTCATTGACTGAATACTGTGAGGAAAACAAAAAGATTTTTTACCATGTTCTGAATCCTATAAAGTAATGAAAGATAGTGATTAAGACATATATTGGATGAAAGACCAACTATTGCTAAACCACACTTAATTACCTAAAACTATAAATCTGTCCCAGATCTCCAGCAAGATCTACAGAGAAGGGAGTTGTTGGGAATTAGTTGCTAAACCTTTTTCTGTCAAGTGCTTTCTAAGCAAGCTGAGACCAATTGTAGGTAAGAAAGTATAGACTGCAGATGTGAGGGGAAAGCTGGTGGTGGTGGGTGGTAAGGAGGTAAGTCAAGACTTATTTGGGTATAGGCTCAGACTATGGGATAAGTTACTTATTATTTAAGTACTATATCAAGAAATAATTGGAAAGAGTAGACAATAGATGTCATCAAAGGAGAGACGTGATCTGATGCAGAACACAAATAGTTATTTAAAAAGTCTCAGCGGCTCTGTCCTTGACATTATACATATGTTAGAGATTCAAATCATGAGGTCATCACTGGATACAAGTTTGGTGATGCTAGAAGCATCAAGAACACTAAATGGAAGTCCTATCTATCTCCTACCAGAAAGGAGAGAAGGCTTTTGACTTTAGGCTAAGACAGGAGAAGCAGCTGCAGAGATCTATACAATTCTTTGGAGTGCATGGACCACATCAATTAAACTCAAGTGTTCCCTGGGACTGAGTGTGAATGATTTCATATTGTAAGTAATTGAGCCTGAACAGTGGAAACAATCCCATAGTTATTCAGAAACTGCAAAGAATTTAGAGAAACATTAAAAAAACATTAGGCAAGACTACTGAAATTACCAGACTGGCTAGAAGCTGCTGGGCAAAAGCTGCTAATTGACAAGTACCAGTTCCATAGAGCCTCTTTTATCTTAATTTTGTTTTATATTGTATCTTATTTTATCTTGTATCTTATCAGGGAATAAAGATTAGCCCTTGCCATCTATCTTGCTATTGCTTTATTGGGTCCCAAGATATTTTAAATATGGGTTGCTGCCTATTGTGACGTGTCCTCCCCAGAGTGCCAGAACCAGATTAAAATATAATTAGAGAATATTTAATAAAAGAAATAAAATGCAATAGAAAGGGTCTTGTAGGTGGCTCAGTGGATAGACATCCAGGCCTGGAGGTGGAGGTTCCTGGGTGCAAATTTGGCTCCAGATACTTCTTAGCTATATGACCCTGGACAAGATATCTAACCCCAATTGCCTAGCCCTTACTGCTCTTCTGTCTTGGAACTAATACTTAGTATTGATTCTAAACCAAAAAATAAAGTTTTAAAAGAAAAGAAGTAAACAGAGGGAAAAGAGTCAATCTGGCCCGAACATTTTAGCAATATGTGACAATCACTGGGATGAGAAATATGAGCCGGTCTTTAATGACTTATCTAGATGCCTGACCATATATTGGTTTCAGATTTTGTTGATACAACTAAACCTTTGACATTGCTCACTGACACTATCTTGAAGGACTTGAGGCTTTTAGATCAGGGGAAAAATAACCACCAAAATCTTATTAAATTAGTAAGTGATTTTCTGACAGTGAGACTTGTTACCCATCCTTAAATTTGATCTCTAACTTTTTAAGTATATCACGCCTGAAAAGTTTCTAGTCTTTGTATACAGAATGTGATACTAGGTATGGATAGACAATATAATCCTAAACTGACTTAAACACAAATGAATCTTAGGTTGGGTGTCACCAACCAGAGGAGTAGAGTGACAATGACCAACTATTAATTCAATGTGTTTTTTCATTCAGGAAAGACAATGGAAATGCAGTTGTCCAGTCCTGTAGGTCCCATAGTTCCAAAACCCAATGGAATGAGAAACAATGATGGCAGCATGCAAAGAATGAGTTGTTAATATCAGGTTGCAACTGAGAGAATCGGAGACTTCCTTTAGAGAGTATATGACAAGTTGAGTTGTTTGCCTGAAAAAGCAAAAGCAGCAAGAAGCCTTTGGAGTTGGTTTTTATAAACTTCTTTTCCCTTGAAAGAGATAAGGGTAACATAAACAACAACCTAGTAACGATGGATCATATCACTCTGTATGCACAGTTTTACTCCACTGAGAGCCATAATGCTCCAGTACTAACCAAGGAGCTGTAGGAGAAATATTTTTCTATGTAAAGCTTTCCTGCCAGGATTCATCAACGAGGAGACTTTAAGAATAATTTACTTAAAGCAGCTCTATACTTGGTAGGAATCAAGAAATTATACCTATATCCTGACATTCTCAAAGAGATCTGCAGCTTTTAGTGTTATAATTACATATTTTTGAATACCCTGGAGCTAAGAGGGAGGCCAATACCCTTGACTTTTCCCTATACCTGGTGATGTTTGGGAGAGAACTACAGCTGCCTTTGGATTTCTAATTTAGTCTTGGGATATTAAGATGTGGAAACTCCCAACCGATAGCATCACTTAGCTGAGAAATCAGTCTATAAGGAGACTTACCACCTAACCCTCGTCTTAGCTTAGAAGAGAACAGTGAGGGGCAGACAGGTGGCACAATGGGCAGAGTGCTGATCCTGGAGGCAGGAAGACTCCTCCACCTGAGTTCAAATCTGGCCTCCGATACTTACTAGCTGTGTGTCTCTGGGCCAGCTGTCTAATCCTATTTCCTCAATTTCTTCATCCATAAAATGATCAGGTATATCTTTGCCAAGAAAACCCCAATAGAGTCACAAAGAATAGAATACAAACGAAACAACTGATCAACAACTACATTCAAGTTCCCTGTCAAAAACTCCAGGAATGGGATAGAATTCTATGAAAAAATCTTGGTTTCCAAGGAAGACATAAGAATAGGGAATTGGTAGGATATCACTGCACACCAAATACTACTTAGATTGGATACTCTATCAGTGTACAGCATAGTCCTGGAGACTAGTTGGAGGCTGTGCAAAGCCAATACATGTCAGCCAATTATTGTTCACAGGGGAGTTACTCAGAATTCCTTGAGAAGATGAAGGCAAGAATGATGGAGATTGGAGAATAGAGACTCAGGGAGACAATGGCCAAGTGGCAGATGGACAATCAGTGTCCAATGATTGCTCATGTCAAAAGGCTCAAGATAAAGAGCAAATTACATAATGGAATTGGGGAAAATTTCCAAGGCAATATATATATATATATATATATATATATATATATATTTTAACCCTTACCTTCCGTCTTTTCCCAAGGTATAGACAGGATTTGAACTCAAGAAAAGGCCACACCTTTCCTGTCTAATATGTCAGTGAGAACATGACTCATTGTGGTAGGAAACAATTTTATTTAACCTAGACCATACATAGACCCAGAATTGGGACTATTGGCTAATGGGTCTGAGGATACTGACTCACTTCCAATGTGTGTGAATACCGCAGATGTTGGGTCATCAAAGAGCCATGACTGTCCAGTCAGTAACTAGGTAGATAGAGGATATTTCTCTGGGTAATAGATGAGGAGAATATGTATTTAGGCAGATGGTACCCATTAATGAAGTATATAGTTTAAATAAAGGATGTACAAAGTATATCCCTTTATATGGATATTTATATGTACAAGTACTTTGTATGGAGCCTCAGTATGTGCAAGGTACCTTCATGTGACCTTTGTACTTTATTCATTTCTAATAGAGATGTTATGTTCTGTGTCTTTGCACATGGTCTATGCTTCTGGGAGAATTGCTTATAATTATCTTACATGCAAATTGGTTGATAGTTTATGATGTGTACCTTCAGCAATATTTACTTATTATGGCCGAATATTTTTACTGAAGGGACAATATAAAATCTCATTTTCCATGAGATCTAGTGCCTGGATGTTAGTTTATGTGTGCTTGAGTTTGACAAGAACTCTGGCAAGAAGAGGAAAAGTCAGTTTGTTGGGTTTGGTTGAGGGATATCTGAAACTACAATAATAGCATCTAAGACCCCAAGGGTTTGAGATTTTTCCTGAAACCCTAATGAGAAAGCCACAGAGGACTGGCAAAACTGGGGGATACTCTGAGAAGAGATCCAAATCCTCTGTGGGCAAAGCTGGCCATCCTTAGTCTGGAATCCCCAGAAATGGAGCCATTTTTGTTCTTGTCCTTATCCTTATATCCTATAATTTCATAGGTATGATTATTAAAGAATATAGCTTGGGTTGTTTTTGTTGTTGTTTTGTTCCTTTTTTTGGAATGGGGAAAGGATTTTTTTGGGTGGATTTGGTGGGGTGGGAGAACTTGAGCTCCCTATACCAAGTGAGGAAACTACCAATGGAGATTGACATTTAGCTGCTTTATGGCATAGTCTTATACAGTTGGCTTATAAAGTAGACTTATAAAGTTAGGTCATTAAAAGATAAAGTGATTTGGTCATAGTTACACAACTTGTGTGTGTATGGTTGAATCAATTCTGATTTAAGCTCTTTTTTTGTGTGTGTTCTGTGAGTCCTTGTATCTTTGGACATTTTATCTGTGTGTGGAAAAATAAACAGCTGTCTTATGTCTCATTCATATTGTACTTTGAATACCTTTCTAGTTATTCTCCCCAGTTTGAGGAGATTCTAGACATTAGCCATATCCTAAGTGATAAATAAATCTTCCCCAGGATACAGGGATGGGAGAAACAATGAACCAAATTGGTATATGAGAATAGGGAACCTGAACCCTCTTCTTAGAAGCCAGTCTCCCCCAGATTTGAAGCAAGTCTATAACACAGAGGAAGGACTTGAATCCAGATTTTCTAACTTCAAAATAGTTCCCTATCCACTGTTCTATTTTTCCTCTATCTTCCCTATGTTACTTGGGTGGAAACCTGGGATGAGGTTGCATTGACTTTGGAATGAGATATATGTTTCTATTGTTTTGTAATTCTCTCCCAATTAAATATTTTTTTATTTCAATGCTGAGTTCCTGTCTGGCTTATTAATAAAATGTAAGCTGGAATTAGATGACCTTTAGAAGTTCCTAGGAAAATAAATGGGGACTGGAAATAGCTGAGATGAATTATAATAATTCATCCAAGGTAACCACATTGAATCCTTATTACATGTAAATCTAAAGTTGAATGGAAAAAAGTTATATTTGTAATTTAGGAAATTGAATTGAGCAATTATATTATAAATCAATAATTAAGGATACTTAGTATTGCTTAAAAAGTGGAAGAATGAACTAAAAATTAGAGAAGAAAAAACCCAGAAGTAATGTAGAAGCCAAATATTTGATTAACTCAAGAACATAAACTACTGGGGAAAGGGCCAGAGAGGTTATTCAATCAATCAATAAAACAATCAACAAATCTTTATTACTCAACTACTATGTGCTGGTTTTGTACTGATGAGGAAGATACAAAGGGAAAAAAAATAAACTTTCTTCTTCTTCTCCTCCTTCTCCTTCTTCTCCTACTGTTCTTCCTCCTCCTCCTGTTCCTTCTCCTCCTTCTTCTTCTCCTTCTCCTTCTCCTTGGCTGAGCTCACATCTCTTCAAGCATAGGAGATGAAAGAAGGTATAGTGGTTGTTGTGCTTCTTTTGCCTGAGATCAGATTTTCTATGTTTTAAAAATAATTTGATTATTTATTTATAAAAGATTTTCCCATGGTTACATGATTCATATTCTTTCCTTCCCCTCTTCCCTCCTCCCTCCCAGAACTGACAAGCAATTCCACTGGGTTTTTACATATATTATCACTCACAACCTATTTGTATATTATTCAATTTTGCAATAGATTTTAAAATCTAAAATCATGTACAAGTGATAAATCATAGTTTTTCATCTGTGTTTCTACTCCCATAGTTCTTTCTCTAGATGTGGACAGCATCCTTTTTTATAAGTGCTTCAGGATTGTCCTGCATCACTGGATTGCTATTAATAGCAAAATTTATTATATTTGATCATCCCACAATGTTTCAGTTACTGTGTATAACGAACATTCTCCTGGTTCTGCGCATTTCATTCCAGATCAGTTCACGGAGGTCTTTCCAGTTCTTATAGAAATCAAGCAGTTCCTTATAGCATAATAGTATTCCATCTCCATCATATAGCACAATTTGTTCAGCCATTCCCCAATTGAGGAACAACCCCTCATTTTCCAATTTTATGACACCACAAAAAGCACAGCTATAAATATTTTTGTACGAACAGATCCTTTCTCATGTTTTTTTAAATCTCTTTGGGATACAAACCTATTAGTGGTATTGCTGGATCAAAGGGCATGCATTCTTTTAAAGCCCTTTGGGCATAATTCCAAATTGACTTCTAGGATGGTTGGATCAATTCACAACTCCACTAGCAATGCATCAGTTTCCTTGTTTTCTATGTTTTTCATTTGTTTTTCTTCTGTCCAAATATACCCTGTTCTGTCTACCATACACATCCTGTTTTGGGGTAACCCTGCATGGCATAGCTCAGAATTTCATTGAGCTATGGAGTCCTTCTGCCATGACAAGGCAGTAATCCAGGATGGGTATTAGTAAATTAGCTGCTGGGAAATAAAACACTTTGGAGATTTATTTTCAGCAAACACTTTTTCTCTGTGGGACCGCTTTCTGAGAAGTTCCCCCAGAACTTTCTGTGTTTCTGCTTCTTTCTACAGAATTTTCCAAATCCTAAAGCAGAAGAGACACATATCTAATTGTGAGGAAAGCTCTGAGAAAGCAGCCCCTCAGAGAAAAGCACTTTGGGAGAAATACACTGATAATTCCGAGGACCTAAAGTGAACTCTCAGAGAAAAAGTCCTCATTGAAGACAGAAGACATGACAATCAGAAATAGTCAAGCCAGGAAGAATAGGTTTAGGGGAAAAGAAAATAAGTTTATTTTTGAATACAGTGAGTTCAAGATGCAGATGGTTATGTCTATGTAGAGATGTCTTGTGGTCAGTTGGGGAAGTGGATCAGAACTCTCAAGGACACACTCTCAACTTTAGTTTCCTGATACTGTTGTTGCAAGTTTATGCCACCCTATTATAACCAGCCCTTTAGCCCCTAGCCTGCAATCTTTCCAGTTTTGTAGGTATTTTGAAGAATGGAGGAAGATTTTTATCATCTAAATAAAGAAGGAGACCATGTCATCTACAATAAGTATGAAGAATATGGGTCTAGAGAGAAAAATAAAAAAGATAAGATTTAGAACAGATTCTCTAGAGGAGGAGGTAAGGAGTGTGTAAGAGTAGAGTAGGATTGATGAGCAGCATTAAGGACCCAGTGGAGGTTGTATGATATAAATTGGTAGTAGGTGAAGTCAGTTTGATTTCATGTTAAAGTTAGATGGTCACATAGCTGAGGTGGCAGAGTTGGGACTTATAACCCGTATGTTGTGATTCCTAATTCAGTGCTCATTCCTTTTATACCACATAACTTCCATCATAGATTTTGCCTGGAATTTTTTCTTTCCATTCTTTTTTCCTAAATCTTGTAATTAGTTGTAAATACTACCTTTATTATTAATACTCTCTTAGTTTAACCATGCTGTAAGTGCTTTAAGAATTGCAAGCCCAGGCCTCCCTTCAAAGGGGCCAAACCAAAAATTGAAGCTTAGAGATGGTGTCATATTGGTTTATTATCTCTATTATAAGCTGTATATCTGATTCTTTTGACAGACCTGGCAATCAGCATAGAAACTCAGAATTCCTTACTTTGTAAAATGTAAGATCTTTTTAAAAGAATCTATTCCATTTGTCTCAACTATGTGGTGAGAATAATAGGATACCAAATAAATTACAGGGATAAACCACAATTGGGTTTTGTTATATTTAATCATTTCAGTTGTGTCTGACTCTTCGTGACCCCAACTTAATAGAGTCCAGGGAGAATCTGGAGGCAGAAAAAAGAGGATATCAACTGAGAAGGAATTTGTTGTTGTTATTCAGTTGTGACCCCGTTTATGATTTTCTTGGCAATGATACTGGAGTAGTTTGCCATTTCCATTTCCAGCTCATTTTTCAGTTGAGGAAACTGAGACAAACAGGCTTAAATGACTTGCCCAGGGTCACACAATTAATAAGTGTCTGTGACCTGATTTGAATTCACAAAGATGAGTTTTCCTGGCTCCAGGTCAACATTCTAGCCACCGCACCACCTAGCTGCCTGTAAATTTAGGTAACTGTATGCATATAAGTCTAAAGTACTGTTAATGATAAGCAGATGCCAATAGATCATAATGGCACAAAATAAACAAGAAGCAATTAATATCATAAGGAATATTGTTTTACTAGAGTGCAAGCAACAAATGACAGACAACATCTTCTATCTGTAGACCTTGGCTAAAATTGTTGTATTAAGTTTTGCAAAATTTGTAAATTTACAAAATAAAAAAAGTCATAATTGAATTATTTGTAAAATTGGACTCTGGAAAGGCTATTAACTTATATAATAAAACATTAGTAGTTTATTTAAAAATGAAACACACTTTATATTTTTATTGAGGTCACATCTGCAAACATCTACTAGGCATCTACTGTTTGCCTGGCACTTTGGTAAGCACTAGGAATACAAAGAAAAACAAAAACATTCTTTGTCTCAAGGAGCTCACAATCTTATGGGGAACACTAAGTACAAATAACATGTAGACAAGATACATTGGAGATAATCTCAGAGGGATGACCTGAGCATTAAGGAGGATTAAGAAAGGTTTCTGGTAGAATGTAGGATTTTAGCTGAGACTTGAAGAAAACCAGTAAAGCCAGGAAGTGGAGGTAAAGAGGAAGAATATTCTAGACATGGAGGACAGCCAGGAAAAGTGCAAGGATGCCATGTTCAGCCAGGAAATCAATCACTGAATTGTAGGGTATCTGGAGGGAAGAAAGGTATAAGAAGACTGGAAAAGTAGGTTGAATTTAGAAGGGGTTGAATTTAGAAGGTTATTAAAAGCAAAACAGTATTTTATATTTGAAACTGGTGGAAATAGAGTTCCCTGAGTTTACCGAGTGTGTGTGAGTGTGTGTGTGTGTGTGTGTGTGTGTGTGTGTGACATAACTATACCTGAGCTTTAGGAAAGTCACTTTGATAACTGTATAGAGGATGAACTGGGTTGTATGGGTGTTCAAGGGTGTTCAAGGGTGTTCAAGGGTGATTGGCACCTCTGGTGTGAGGGCCTTCTGAGTCCTTTACTTTTGGGGTCCACCTGGCACTCAGCTCTTACCCATGGCTCCAAGAAACTGTAGCATATGTAGCAGCTACATCCCAGTAAAAAGCACATCAGAAGATAGGCTAAACCAGGTTGAGGGTAACTGATAGGACTCAAACCCATCAATGAGTTAGGGAAGTGTCTATCCCAAGTATGAAGACTTTGCCCAGTAGAATGGGCTGGGAAGAACAATTTGTTCAAAGGGCCTTAAAAATAGCTAAAGCAGGCACATGTGGACAACTCAGAACTTGGTTGGACATCAAAGATGCCAAAGCCATGCACTGCATCCTCTACTCTCACCATTGTCCTGACTTTTGTCTTGGATGATTGGAAGAGAGAATGAGGTTGAATGCTCTGTGTAACTTTGCCTCGCTTAAATCCAATTCATGCACAAATCAAGACATCACCCTCTTGATGCTGTTGGTCCTCTTTGAAAACGAAGAACAAAAAAACAAGAAGACAATGGACTAGGGTAGTGAGGGACAAGACAGGGAGACCAGAAACCATGTCATTGCAATAGTCCAAGTATGAAGTGATGGCAGCCTGTACCCAGGTGGTGGTAGTGTCAGAGGAGAAAAGAGGATTTATAAGAAAGATGTTTGGAGATAGAAACAACAGAATTTAACAGATTGGATATGAGGGAGGAAGAGAAAGAGAGGAGTTGAGGACAACAATCAAGTTTCGAGAAGGAACTCAATTTTTCTCAGGTCATTAAAATTCTGTTAATAAAACACTTTTTTTTGCTACAGAATCATACTGGCATGAAAACATACTACTACACTAATTTAATTAAGCAAACATTTACTAAAACCCTACTGTGCATAAGCCACTGTAGCAGGCACTCACCATTGATCTTGTTTAGAAGAAACTTAGAATCTAACAGCAGGGAAAGACATATACAAACAACTGTGATACATCAGATAGTGTGATAACTGCAAAAGACTTTGACAAAATGCTGTGAGACGTTTTAGAGAGAAGGAAAGGCTTTATGGAGGAGATAGCCTTTGAGCTGGGCTTAAAAGGAGAAATTTAAACAAACAGGAGTGATAGGAAGTTCATTTGAGCATGGAAGAAGGTATGAGTGTGGAGGGAGATAAGAGAGGGGATAGAATAGTCTAGCTATAATATATACTAAACCAATGGGAACAGCATGGATGGGGAAGAGAGGAAAGAAGTACCTTGGTTGTGCATGGTGACCAAGGTAGGGATTGGTAGAGTCCTTCAGGATGGTTATAAAGGGATAAGGCATGTTTGGGAGTATTCATTCTACCATCCCCAGCCAGGTTAGGTCTGTTTCAAAGTTCATTTCAATCTTGAGTAGATTCTCTTCCTCAGCAAGAGCTTGGAAATGTGGAATTGGGGAGAAGGGATAATGGAAGCCATAGGGAAGAGAGAGTACTGAGAGTAGCAAGAGGAGTGAAAGCCAAACAGAATATTGAGAAAGGAAATGATAATGAGCTAGCTTAAGAAATAGTGGGAATGGTAAAAAAAAAAGGTAGGAGAAAAACCAGGAAATTACAGTGTCTTAGAAGCCAGTAGAGAAGAAGGTGAGGAAAAGTGGAATGTAACTTCCTTAAGGGCTGTAATTGTTTCTTTTTTTGTTTTTGTATTATCAAGCACAATGCCTGGCACAGTAGCACTAGAAATGTGGAAAGCCATTGAGAGAAATAGGGTCTATAATAGGCATTTTTATAAATGCTTATTAAAAACCTGAATGAGTTCAGAGGACTAAAGATGAGGCAAACCATCTCATTTTGGCCGAAGAGGTGATGAATTTAAAATGTAGAGACAAAGATACATTTTTGGACATGGCCAATATAGAAACTTATTTTTTGAACTATGTGGGTTCAATTAGAGGGCTTAAAATTTTGGGGGGGGTTCAATTGGAGAGACAGATTATAAATGTATAGAAAACAAATTTATTTAAAAAATAAAACCAGCATTTATATAATATTTAAAGATTTACAAAGCCCTCTAAATAGGTGCTCTGATTTGATCCTTACAACAATCCTGTGAAGGAGGTGCTGTTATTACCCTTATTTTAGATGAAGAATTGGAGGCATAGAAGGGGTAAGTGATTTGCGCAGGGTAACAAATAATAAGGGTCTGTCAGGTTTTAAACATGGATGTCCCTAACTTCAAGTCCAACCCTCTATCCAGCTATACCACCTAGATGCCAAATGTAGCCGAAGATCATACAAACATGTCAGATGCTATTGAGAAATCAAGAACAATGAGAACACTGGAAAGGCTATCGGGATTTAATAGTGAGGAGGTCATTAGGGATCTTGGAGAAATCTGTTTTTATTAAAGTAGTGGTTCTTAAAGTCAGATTGCAAGGGGTTGAAGAGTGAGTGAGTATTGATATCAGGTAATAGAGGGTAATTGGGTGATAGGTTGTAAATTGATTTTTGTAGAATTTTGGCTAAGGGGAAGGGAGTTCCCTTGGAAATTTGAAGGAGGAACAGAGTTAGAGAAGGTGGATTTCATTTTTGTTTTTAGGCAATAAGACATCTAAACCTGTCGGTAGATCAAGGGAAAGGAGCTAATAGAGAGGAAGAGAGTTAAAATAAATGAGAGACAGAGAAATAGAGACATAGAGACATACAGAGACAGAGAGGGAGAAGAACTGATGGAGGAAGGTATCTAAGAATTCATGAAGAGATGCAATGATAAAGGTTATAGGTAGAAAGGTGAACCTTGGTAAGGAGAGCCACTTCTTCCTTTAACTTCTCTGGACCTCAATTGCTGCATCTATTAAATGAGAGGGCTGGATTAAATGAGATCTAAAGTCCCTCCCAGCTTTTAAATCTATAGTCCTTTGAAACCAGAGAAAAAAATAGGGAGATGGCAAAGATATTAAAAGGTTTAAAGGTCTGGAGGAAGAGAGTCAAAGGTTTTAACACAGAATGAACTCAATCTTCTCCACAGAGTGGGAAGGGAAGATGCTTGCTGAGAGTGAAGGTAGAAAGGTGTTATTAAGACCATAAGAGAATAACATTTGTAATGGAATCACGGATTTAGAGTTTATTTTTTTATTTTTTAGATTTACATATTTTATTTTTTTTAGAAAAATTTTCCATGGTTACATGATTCCTGTTTTTACTTTCCCCTTCAACCCCCCCCTTCACCTCCCCATATCCAATGCACATTTCCACTGTTTTAACATGTGTCATTAATCAAGACTTATTTACATATTATTGATAGTTGCATTGGTGTGGTCCTTTCCAGTCTACATCCCCAATCATGTCCGCATCAACTCATGTGTTCAAGTGGTTGTTTTTCTTCTGTGTTTCCAACTCCTGTAGTTCTTCCTCTGAATGTGGGTAGAGTTCTTTACCATAAATCCCTCAGAATTGTCCTGGGTCATTGCATTACTGCTAGTACAGATGTCCGTTATGTTCTATTGTACCACAGTGTATCAGTCTCTGTGTACAATGTTCTTTTGGCTCTGCTCCTTTCATTCTGCATCAATTCCTGGAGGACTTTCCAGTTCACATGAAATTCCTCCAGTTCCTTATTCCTTTGAGCACAATAATATTCCATCACCAACATATACCACAATTTGTTCAGCCATTCCCCAATTGAAGGACATACCCTCCTTTTCCAGTTTTTTGCCACCATAAAAAGCACAGCTATAAATATTTTTGTATGAGTCTTTTTGTCTATGATCTCTTTGGGGTACAAACCCAGCAATGGTATGGCTGGATCAAAGGGCAGGCATTCTTTTATCGCTCTTTGGGCATAGTTCCAAATTGCCATCCAGAATGGCTGGATCAGTTCACAACTCCACCAGCAATGCATTAATGTCCAAATTTTGCCACATCCTCTCCAACATTCATTACTCTCCCCTGCTGTCATTTTAGCCAATCTGCTAGGTGTGAGGTGGTATCTCAGAGTTGTTTTGATTTGCATTTCTCTAATTATTAGAGATTTAGAACACTTTCTCATGTGCTTATTGATAGTTTTGATTTCTTTATCTGAAAATTGCCTATTCATGTCCTTTGCCCATTCATCAAATGGGGAATGGCTTGATTTTTTGTACAATTGATTTAACTCCTTGTATATTTGAGTAATTAGACCCCTGTCAGAGTTTTTTGTTATAAAGATTTTTTCCCAGTTTGTTGTTTCCCTTCTGATTTTGGTTGCATTGATTTTGTTTGTACAAAACATTTTAAATTTAATATAATCAAAATTATTTATTTTAAATTTTGTAATGTTTTCTAACTTTTGATTGGTTTTAACATTTTCCCTTTCCCATAGGTCTGACAAGTATAATATTCTGTGATTTAATTTACTTATAGTTTTCTTCTTTATATTCAGATCATTCACCCATTCTGAATTTATCTTGGTGTAGTGTGTGAGATGTTGATCTAAACCTAATCTCTCCCATATTGTTTTCCAATTTTTCCCAACAATTTTTGTCAAATAGTGGATTTTTGTTCCCAAAATTGGGCTCTTTGGGTGTATCATATACTGTCTTGCTGACGTCACTTACCCCAAGTCTATTCCACTGATCCTCCCTTCTGTCTCTTAGCCAGTACCATATTGTTTTGATGACCACGTCTTTATAGTATAGTTTAATATCTGGTATTGCTAGGCCACCTTCCTTCATGTTTTTTTTCATTATTTCCCTTGATATTCTTGATCTTTCTTCTTCCAAGATTTAGAGTTTAAAGGGACCACTGAGATAATCCAATCCAACTTCCTAATTCTGGAATTTGAGAGAATCAACAGGACAATAGAAAGATTGTGGGCTTCTGCTGAAAGTAGATAGCAAGAACTAGGTGAGATGCAGTCAGCAAAGTTTAATGATTTCCTTTAGTAGTGTATTCTGCTTCCCCACTCCCATCTACCCAGGAGTAGGGGCATAGGAGGCAGATAATAGCAATTATCTAGGGCTGCCAAGATTGACATCATCCAAGGACTAACTCCTCTGTTTGCCTTTTAAAGCACTGTGCAACTTTTCCAGACTGATTGCATATTATTCCCCCTTATATACTCTTTCAGTTAAACTGACCTTGATGTTCCCCCTCACCAACATTCTATATCCTGATTCTGTGTTTTGGTAGGCTAGTCCCCATGCCTGGAATGCTTGGCTTCCTCATTTTTTCCCTTTGGAACTCCTTACTTCCTTCGAGGCTGAGCTCAAGTGACATTTCCTTTAAAAGGTCTTTTGTGATTCCTCCAATTGTTAGTCCCCCTCCAAAAAAAGGTCATTTTCCTGTGCTATTTTTTATCTGCAAATATATATGATCCCTAGTAGAACATAAAATTTCTGAGGAGACAGACTTCCTTAATTTTATGTTCACATTGTCAGCACCTAGCATAGTGCCTGGCATCCTATAATAGAAACTTAATAAGTACTTGTTTGATGACTGACTATAGAAGCAGGACTGAGTAGAGAAAGTGAAACCATAATAATAATAATAATAATAATAAAAACAGAGATGAGAGCGAAGGCAAGGCAAGGCAGGGCAAAAATTATTAATCACTTTCTTTGTGCCAGTCACTGTGTTAATCGCTGGGGATAAAAATACAAGTAAAAAGAAAGATAATTCTTGCCCCTCAGAAGGAAAGGCATCAAACGTAGAAATGGTTAGTGTCCCAGTCTGGAGTCAGGCAGATTTGGGTTCAAATTTGACTTCTGCTGTGTGACTGGGGGCAAGTCACTTAACATCACTCAACCTTGGTTTTCTCAATTATAAAATAAGGATACTAGTAACACCTACTTCCCAGGGTTGTTCTAAGACTTAATCTAAGTAAAGTACTTAGTATAGTGCTTGTTGGCAGGATATAATAAATAGCAGGAACTTAATAAATGTTTGTTCCCTCCCTTGCCTAAAGGAGCTTACATTCTAATGAGTGAAGACAATGCATAAAAGGGATCGGAAAAGGAGTTTAGGGATGAGGAAGAAGGTACTCACATAAGGGCATGGTGTTAAAATCTGGTAGGTCAGAAGTACAAGTGGGAAGGGAATGAAGGTTGGTCAACCTAGGCTCTCCCCCAAATGGAAGCACCTGGAGGATCTCAATATTGAGAGAAGGAAGTCTGCATGGTGAAGGGATGGTCCAGGATGAGGAAGTTCTAGGATGAGACTGAATCTGAGGCAAAAAGTCAGAAGCCCAGCTGGGAGGGGAGAAGAACAGGGTATGGCAAAAGGAAAGAAGCCAAAGAAGTGGTAGGAAAGGAGATAATGACCAGAGGAGAAATTCAGAATTTAGGATCTTATAGGTGGCACCATTTTAAGTGATGGTGAGATGACTAAGATAAGCCCCAGCAAGTGGCTAAAGCAGGGCAGAGAGAGATGTCTTAGAAGTCAAAGAAGTTTCAGGTATTGTGAAGAATGTTATTACTGTTCATACCCTTTGCCCAAGCAATACCACTACCAGGTCTGTATCTCAAAGGGAACAAAGATGGGGAAAAGAACCTACCTGTACAAAAATTATTCATGGTAGCTCTTTTTGTGGTGGCAAAGAACTTGAAACTGAAGGGATATCCATCGGTTGGGGAATGGCTGAACAAATTGTAATGGAATACAACTGTGCCACAAGAAATAACAAACAAGGGGGCCTCAGTTTCCTCAACTACTTTTTTAAGGTTATAAGAGATGCTGTTTATAATAAACATTATATGTATATATATATGTATATATACATACATCTATGCAGTATATTTATTGAAAGAACACATAATTTAATCTTATCTGACTATATTTATTTTCTCTATCAACCTGTATAGTAAAAAAAAGTAATATCTGGGAATTGGTATGTTTTATTAACAATTCTTACTGAAACATGATCATAATAGCAATTACAGGAGGCAACTAGATGACTCAGTGGATTGAGAGCCTGATCTAGAGACAAGAGGTCCTAGGTTCAAATTTGACCTCAAAATACTTCCTAACCATGTGACCCTGGACACGTAACACCCCATTGCCTAGAGTACCCTTTCCACTCCTCTGCCTTAGAACCAATTCACAGTATTGATTCTAAGATGGAAGATAATAAGGGTTTAAAAAAAAAGAAATAAATAACAATCACAAAAAAACCCAAGAAAGACTTCTGTGAAGTGATGCAAACTGAAGTGAGCAGAACCAGGAGAACAGTAGCAACAATATTGTAGGGTGATCCATTGTGAATGATGACTATTATCAGCAATACAAGGATCCAGGACAATTCCAAGGAACACATGAGGAAGAAGGAACTGCTAGAACCTGAATGCAGATTGAAGCGTACCTCTTCACTTTATTACCTTTATGAATTTTTCTCTAATATAAAAGATATATGTCTTGTTTCACATAATGAACCTGGAAACATATATTGGATGACAACACATATATAACCTATATCATATTATCTGATATCTTGGGGAGGCCAGAAAGTTGGGATGAGGGAGAGAAAATATGGCTCACAAAATGTCAGAAAAGAATCATAAAAAATTATTTCGATAGGTACTCTAGAAAAATTTTAATAAAAAATAATGTTATTATGAGAGTCTCCAATATGAGTAGTAAAGTCTGAGAATGATGATAGGAGAAGTGACTTGCTGAAGATGGTGTTATGAATTAATGTAAAAAAGAAAAGTGGCAAATCCATGAGATTAGCAGATGTGAGCAATAAGGATCAGGAGAGGGTTGGATGATCCTGCATCATAAAATGGTAGCCTGCAATGGTAATGAAGACCAAGAAGAATACCAAGCCCACCTCCATGCTGGATGGGGTAGGCAGGGTGAGAAAAATCAGTTATTTGGCATGAGAAGGGTGTCTTTAAAGATGTAGAATGTTGGGAGGAAGTCTGATTTCTGTTAATGTACTATTTAAATGAGGTGGAAAAGGTCTTGGAGGGACCAAAATTTCTAAAAATAAAGTGGGTATTTCAAAGAGCAAAGTGGATGGGCACTTTTCCATTTTCACTCTCCAAGGACTGAGAAGTTTATGGGCTTCTCTTTGTTAAAGAACTTGAAATAAAACAAAATGACTTCCAATTTTCAAAGAGCAGGGACAAAGCCTTGTTTCCCATTATAGCTATTTTCAGAGTTACTAAATATAATTGTTGATTAAGTGCTTAAGTGTTTTCTAACTTGCCCCTCTGTGCTAAGTTAACCTGATAAAATTTAAAAAGTTTAACACATTTAAATATATATATATATGCTGTTTTATGTGGTTGTTTAATTTTCCGTGTTTGTATCAATCTGACTAGCTAGCTTGGAAATGCCTTCCTTATGCTCAGAAATCTTATTTTATACTTCTTTGCAACCTATATAGGAGTTAGCATGTGCCTTGTACACAGCTCATATTTCTTAGATGGTTGTGACCTGTTTAGATTATTTTCTTCAATTTTTTCAACACTCTATCTCTTCAGTGAATCAAGTAGCCATAAAATTAACATAGACTTAGAGGCCTTGGCAGGAAAGACATTCTTAAAGAAATGCCACTATAATTATTGTTCTATAGTTTTTTAAGCTATAGGAGTAAAGATAAAAGGGATCTTTATTAAAAGTGCAATGCCATACTATAATGGAGAGTAAAAAATCCCCAACAAATGATATCAGATCACTGAAATTCACTGTCATCACAAAGATCACTTTTAAGGCAGTGTTAGGTGAAGAATGGAATGATGAAAATTTGACTGTGGGCCAAGATAGAAGAGAATTTTGGGAGGTCTGGTGGGAAGAAGTAAATTAACCTGCCCTGCCTCCCCATGCTAGTTATGCTAGCTTTTCCTTAAAAGGTATTGAAATTTTGATGAGATTTGATTGCATCAGGGATTAAGTCTTTGACTTTTGCTATAGCTTCCTGGTTATCTGGTTACAAAATGTCCTGCAGTGGAGGCAGCAATTTTTTGGTTGTTTGCTTTCAAGCATCAATGAAATAAATTATATTATAAAAACCACCATCACCAATATAACAGCTTTCAAAATTAAAATCAGTTTAGAATAGATGCAAGTCCCACTTCTGCTCTGAAACTCAGATTCTTTAAGAATGCTAGACCAAGCATTACCGTATGCTAGATCTCACTTCCCATGATCTTCCTCAGTCTAGACCTAGACCATCAGGGTTAGAGTGGATTTGAATTGACCTCAAGAAGAGGGCAATCAGGGGCACTATTTTATAGAATTTTAGAACCTTAAAGTTGGAGAGGTCTTTTAGAGATCACCTCATTCAAAATTTTGTGAGTTCTAATCTGGCCTCAGACATTTATTAACTATGTCACCCTGGATAATTCACTTAACTTTGTTTGCCTCAGTGTCCTCATCTGTAAAGTAAACTGGAGAAGAAAATGACAAACTATTCCAGTATCTTTGCTAAGAAAACCCCAAGTGGAGTCATGAAGAATTAGACATGAGTGAAAATGACTGAAAAATGACAGTTCAAACCTCTACCCTCTGATTTTATTGATGAGGAAGTGGTGGTGGGGTCTGGAAAGGTTAGGTGACTTGATTTGTCTATTTTCACTCAGTGAATTTGCTATATCAAGCTAGGATCAGAAAACTCAGGTCTCCTTCCTAGTCAGTGCATTTTCTTCTAAAATGCATGGTTCTGATCAGAATCAGAACTAGCTAAAACTCTGCTTGGTTGGTTGGAGGGAAAGAGCATGAAATAGAGCAAAGAACATTCTGATGGGAATGGGGTTGGAAGATGGAGGGAAGGAGTATATAGCATGATAGGATAGTTATTATGAATGTGAATGTGCTGACCTTTTGTCTCCATTTTATGTCTCATACCTTTATAGAAGTCTGGAAGGTTGTAAAGGGGAGTCAGTATGGAAATTTACTCTCCCAAGTAGAAAGTGTGGCTCCTGGGACAAAACTCCATCAGCCATGTGCTAGTTAAAACTCTCTTTCGAGTTACTATATAAAACTTTAAGACTTTAAAAAATTGGCTTTTTTCTTAATTGAATCTATTAGATTTCTTAATACTCAAATGTTAATAGAATATTTCTATGTTGCTTTTTATCACAATTTACTTTTATATTTTAAAGAGGATATGAAAGGGTGCAAGAACTTGATCTTTTCTGAGTAGAAGTGAAATGATATAGAAACATGCAATGCTTTTTTAAAATTTTTTTAATCATTTATTAATATTCATTTTTAACATGGTTACATGATTCATGCTCCTACTTTCCCCTTCACCACCCGCTCTCCCCCCACCCATAGCCGATTTCACATTTCCACTGGTTTTGTCATGTGTCCTTGTTCAAGACCTATTTCCAAATTGTTGATAGTTGCATTGGTGTGGTAGTTTCGAGTCCACATCCCCAATCATGTCCGCCTCAGCCCATGTGTTTAAGCATTTGTTTTTCTTATATGTTTCCTCTCCTGCAGTCCTTCCTCTGAATGTGGGTAGC